>NC_056736.1:287331755-287351953 GCF_019279795.1 Protopterus annectens | reverse complement strand
TGGCAATGCCCGCAGGAAACATGGGGTGTTTAACATACCCACTCGGAGGCAGCGCAAGTCCGGGCGCACGCTGGTAGTGCACGCGGGAATTCCGGATCGCACCTGAATCGCCTCAAGCGGCCATATTTGGCGTTGTAACGCCTACACTATGCGTGCGCCTGGCGCAAGGTTCATGAATCCCGGGGAAGAACTATATTTTTGCAGGGGGAACCCCCCCTGTACCCCCCATTTAACATGCTACTTATATATTCCAACTTTAAAGATTATACAATAGTAGGGAAATGGCAAATTCCATACCCCTGCTGTGTCCCGATCTTCCATAGTGTAATGACAACACATGGCGTTCATTTGACTATTTGATCGCTTGCTGACATAAAACTCTTTCGATATTCAGAGCATTCCAGTAAGTAGAATCTTCCCATATAAATACATTGAAAGCACAAGTACATAAAAATAAAATAAAACACAGGTTTATTACTTCAAGATAAAAAAAAGAAAATGAAAAAATAGCCCATTTGGCTAGACACCATATTCACATGTCTATACACAAGATGTACATGCATCTATACAGATTTATTATAATTTGTACAGAGAAAGGGCTGAGACTAAATGCTAAAAAGTGCAGTGTTATAATTTTTGGAAAACAACCTTCACCTACAATTTTCAGCTTAATTTGTTATCAATGTTGCATACTTTCATAATTATTTATCAATGTTGCATAACTTAATGTACCCCAAATCTTTATTGACTCTGATGTGCAGAGTTTGTTTTCACCCATTTGCACAGATGTTATTTTTAAATAAAAATTTATACTAATTTTATTGAAAATTTGATTGTAACTATGGCAGCAATGATATAGAAGGTTTTTAAAATGTGAAAAAAAATAAAGCACTGTAAGATAATTTTTCAAATTAATTTCAAATGTCTTCTACAGATATTGTACATTTTCTAGAATTCACTGTAAGTTATGATAAACAGACTAAATGATTTCATCAGAAAAATTTAGGAAATTGATGTCAGTGTCAATGTTTATTAATAATTATGTGCAACTGTACAACAAACATCCCTTGTATAATTTCTGTTATTATTATTATTATTATTATTATTATTATTATTATTATTATTATTAATTTATTAATTTATTTACATTTGCTTACTGGGAAAGTCTGACTGGGTAGAGGTGCCCTTTTCTAGGGGATGCCTAAGGAGCAAAGCTCCAAGGTAACAAATTTAATGTAATCAATATTTACAATAACAAATGTTATAATACAATTTCAGTGAATACATGCATAGAAGTCAATATAATAACATTTGTATTGATATGCACACATATATAGTTAGAAGTCAGACTATTGGAATAACGGGTCTATATTAGAACACCGAACATTCAAAATGTCGAGTGTTCTAATATCGAACCCTAGCAATCGAAAAAAAAAAAAATCGAACATTTGGAACAGCAAATTTTTTCCTAGGGAAAAAATTTGCTGTTCCAAATGTTCAATGTTTTTTTTTTTTTCCAAAACACATACACACAACACAAGCACACCAAACAAACAGCAATCCACACAGTAAAATAAAAAATTTCTCCAAAGCCAACTTCATGCTTCTTAAGACAGAAGTGGTGAACTTCATGACACCCATGCAGATGGACAATGCAGTTACTACTGCTGAATCCTACACAAATGCACTCTATAAGCACTTACATGAGTGCATGGATTGTGCTATCCCATACAGAACCAAGATGCTATCCTCCAAAAAAAGAAAGCCAATCTGGTGGCCACCTGCCATAAACAAACTATACAACAGAAGAAAAAACTGTTGCAAAAGAGAGTAAAATCCCATGAGTGGAGGAGCTCCCTGGTCAGCCTCAGTAAGAAGCTGAGATCCCTTATAAGATCCACCAAAGCTAGCTATGAAAACAAAATCGCCACTAAATCCAAGGACAACCACAAAGCATTCTATAGCTATGTCAGGAGTCTAGATGGCAACACCCAGACCTGCTCTGAGTTACAGCACAAAGGCACGAAAATTACAGAACCAACTGATATTGCCAACATCCTGGCAGATCGGTTCAGTGCTAACTTTATCCCCGCTCTCATCCTCTAAAGGGCCCATATCTATACAGGATGAATGCAGAGTCCCTGTAATCACAACTACGTAGGTAAAAGCTGCACTCGCTAAAGCCAAAAACACAGCATCCATGGGACCGGACAACATCCCAGGCTGCGTTTTACATGAAATTCAGAACAAACTGCCTCCCCACTTAAGCACCATGTTCAATAATAGCCTTGCATCAGGCTTTGTTCCCACTGAATGGTGCACAGCAACAGTTATCCAACTCCACAAAGGGGGAGCCACCACTGATCCCAGGAACTATTGGACTATTAGCATGACGAGCCGCATCTGTAAGGCCATGGAACGTATCATCATGGAACTCATAAACAAAGACATTGGTAACCTTCAAACTTTGGATCCCATCCAGTTCAGGTTTTTGAAAGGCAGATCATGCCTCCTGAACCTGATCAACTTCTTTGAGGCAGTCACCAAAGCCGTGGATGAGGGTAAGGTGGTTCACACAGACTATCTTGACCTTGCCAAGGCTTTCGACACCATCCCCTATTCTGGAATTATAGCTAAACTCACTAAACTAGGTATAAATCCCTACATCACAAGATGGGTTGCCAACTGGCTCACTGACAGAACCCACACTGTAAAAGTTGCAGACTCCAAATCTGACTTCAAACCAGTGACAAGTGGAGTACCACAGGGTTCCATCCTGGGACCTCTCCTGTTTGGTATCTACTTCTCTGAAGTACAGGGTAACACAGATGACTGCAAACTAGGAGCCATAGTCAAGTCTCCAAATGATGTGGACATCCTACTGAAGGGTCTCACTGAGACAGATGCCTGGTGTCAGAGCCATGGCCTCAAGCTGAATGTCAAAAAGTGCAGTGCCATCCCCTTTGGTAAAAACTCTGTACCCATGAACTACAACATAGGCAGCAATCTACTTAACATTGAAAGCATGATAAGAGACCTTGGGACCCAGGTGGACAGTAGTTTCTCCTTTGATAGTCACATCGCCACAGTAGTCAGGAAGTCCTTCTACGTGGCACACCTCATCATAAAAGGGTTCTCATCCAGGAAAAAAGAGGTCATTGTTCCCCTCTACTTGTCACTCATTAGACCCATTATAGAGTACAACACTCCTTTTGGAATGTACCTCACAAGACATCTGCAGCAGCTGGAAAGGCCACAGAAGTACCTCACAAAGAGGATTACTGGCCTCAAACAAATGCCCTACATGACCGCATCAAAAAACTCCAGCTTTACTCTGTAGCATATCGCCTACTCCGAGGTGATCTCTGCCTAACATATAAAACTATGTCAAACCCAGAACTGTTGGGCATGCTACAGCTAAAGAAATCCCAATCCCTCCGAGCTACAAGCTCTAGGGACCTAAACCTTGTCATCACAATAAACAGGACATGCTGGAGGGATAGATTCCTGTCCCAGAGACTTCCTATACTCTGGAACAAGCTAGCCATCTATGTCAAGCAAAGTTCTACATTAGCACTCTTCAAGATAAATCTTGATGAGTGGATGGGAAATAAGAAATACACCCCGGGGATCACTTTTGTGTCTCTGCTACAGTGGCACAGGAAAATAACTTTCTTGGGTGGCATAAGCCATGGAACCTTGCTGGCTAGGCTTACATAGGCCCTTGGGCTGATAGCCTAGTACCTACCTATGAACCTATGAACATACACCTAAACTCTTACACCTAATCCTAAACTAAACTATGCATACACCACAAACTATCCACTTACCTTAACCCAAACCCTAACCCTAAGGTCCATCACTCTCACACAGTCACCTCACCCGTGCCCTAACCCCAACTCACCTAACCCGCCCTAACCCACATGTCTACACATTCGCACACATATCTGACCCACGCCCTAACCCTAACTCAACTAACCAGCCCTAACCCACACGTCCACACAATCGCACACTTACCTGAACCTGACCCGTAACTTTCCACCAGAGCACTGAAAATACTGAAGCAACAGAAATAGACAACTGAATTCTTTCCCTAGGAAATAATTTGGTTTCCTGTTACTTCAATATTTTCAGTGTTCACTGAAAATGGGTCGATATTAGAACACTCGACATTTCAAATATTCAGTGTTCTAATATAGACCCAGAATAAAAAGGTTGAGCGGTACTGAAATATTTTTTTTAAAGTTACGAACAGTTTAACATGCTTGTTATAAAACATGGATGATGTAAGTTGGTGATACTGTTAGATCTATATCAGCTACAATAAGGGGATGAAGAGTACATTTTTGATTTTACTACACACACTGTTGCTATTAAAACGACTATTAAAAATAACAGAAAAAATTAATGGAATTGCATTTTTTAGGATAAAGGGAGTCCTTATTTTGTAAACAAAATTGTATTTATATCAAAATATTGGAATATAAGATACTTGTAAGGACTGTATATACTTATCAGCAAAGACATTGGCAGTCGTCAGACACTGCATCCAACTCAGTTTGCCTTTGTCAAGGGAAGGTCATTCCTACTAAACATGGTGGACTTCTTTGAGGAAGGTCAGCAAGACAATGGTTACAAGGACAATGGTGCATACTGGCTACCTGAACCTGGCTAAGGCATTTAGTTCACTATCCCACTATGGTATAGTTGACAAACTCAATAAAGTGGGCATAAACCCATACATAGCTTGCTGGATTGCCCGCTGGCACACAGGCAAGACACAGGAAGTCAGGATTGGTGATACCACCTCCATTAATAGATGGATCACCAGTGGGGTACCTCAGGGCTCCATGCTGGGACTGGTCCTATTGAGCATCTACTTCTCAGAGGTACAGGCTAATGCCAAGAGCATTTGGCTGACCAAGTTCACAGATGATTGCAAATTGGGAGCTATCAGGGATTCCTCCCATGACACAAACATCTTACATGAGGGTTTAACAAAAACAAATTACTGGTACCAAAGTCGTGGACTAAAACTCAATGTCAAGAAATGCATTATAGTGCTGTTTCAGAAAACTGCCATCCTAGCTAATTATTCCATTGATAAGATACCCATAAGAGTTGATCCAGTAATCAGGGTTCTGGGAACACGTGTAGACAGTAATCTCACCTTTGACCAACACATGGCCAAGGTAGTAAGAAAATTATTCTAGCTCACCCATCTTATAAGTAAGTGCATGGTATCCACGTCTAAGGAAGTCATACTGCCACTTTATTTGGCCCTTATCAGACACATCATTGAGTATAATTCCCTTTCTCTCATGTACCTGATCAGACATATGCAACCGTTGGAATGTCAACAAAGGTTCCTTACTGTGAGAATCCAATATATAAGCACATTATCCTATATGGTGATGAGAGAGATATGTGTCTCAGAGGATCCCCATGTTCTGAAACAGGCTCCCCATCCATGTGAAGCAGAGTCCATCCTTAACTCTATTTAAGTGCAAGCTTAGCCAATGGATGGGAAATTCAAAATTCATCTGGGCTCTGGCCTCCCATGTCTGTAATTGACAGAGGCAGACAGTACTGCCAAACTAATATACCCCCCACACACATACATAACCTGTAGAAATATCCCAATTAACATAGCACTGCCTACTAAACACACATGACACATAGAGACATAACTGGGTTGGGTTGCACAACTAGGCTTATAAAAGCCCTGGTGGTCATTTGCATTGTATATACCTATGGACCTATATGAAGGGGACATTTATTTTTTTAAATAACAGAAATATATTTGGAAGGAATGCATTTGGAATCAATACATTTTACACTTGCAGCAGTTATGCAGTTGTATATCTAGGATTATGCCCTGGCTACAGGAAGGAGTATTAGACAACTTTCCCAAAGGATTAATGAACTTGGGATGGTATCCATGTTTAAAAAATATTGATGTTATTTTACTTACGTACACCAGTATGTGTAGATGTCAAATATGTTTTATAACTATGATAGATAGTTCTGGGCAAGATTCCAGGACAGAGGACCTTGATATTGTTTAAAAATATAAGGAGTCAAAATGGAAGATTATATTAAGTGTTGGTCAAAACCCAGGCCTTAATGAGTTTATTAGCCTGTAAAGTTTCCTAAAGATGATTTTTAACATAATAATTGAATTTAAATGTATTTATTTTGTATTTTATTGTATATTTTATTAGACAAATTTTATGTAGGTATGTAATGTTCAGTTATGCGGAATTCATTTTATGATGCAGTCTCATTCTGATTTTAAAAATAAAAATGCTTAAACTTGGGAATAAACAGCGCTGGTTTCGAACATCTGTTTAGTTATATTAGAGTTTTGTACTGGTTCGGCCCTACTGTTCTCCTTAAGAAATACGGCTTGGAAAAGAAAGAAACATTTAAAAAAATCCAGAATTCAGTGAACGTATTTTTTTTTGTGAGGAGGTAATACAGGATCTGGTAGGATTAAGACCTGCTTTTGGCCGAGACGTTAAACTGAGGCATCATCTACTTGAGCTGGTGGTAGCTCAGTGGATGTAAAAGGCCCCATGGCACCTACTGAAAAGTATAGGGGAAGTTCCTTCATGCCCTGGCCAAATTTAACCCAGTAGTATACATATCACCTTGGGTCTCCCCTGAAAAGAGGCTACCACCCCAGTGGGACTAACCTGATAAAAAAATGTTAAATAAAATAAATAAAAATACAAATTTCTGTATGCAAGTAGTCACTGCCACAATTAAACAAACACATTGCAAACAGGCTGCAGGAATTGATGAGCACAGTCTAGAAATGATGAACATGAGATATTACTGGTGCATCATGTTTAACGTGACTTTTCAATTATGCATAGAAAGTAGGGTCAGCATGCATGGAATGGCAAACTGGGGTAGAAATTTCCATTATCAAAGAGTGGGCAATGATGGGGTGTTCCAGTTAGAGAAGGTTCATGCTATTCAGCCTCCCTGAGGAAGCATGTGACATGTTGGTAGAAATGAGACCATCTCATTGCTACATCTCTGACTTTGTAAACTGATGTTGAAGAAATTATTGGAGTTTATCAGCACTGTGTATTAATGACTCCTAATAAAAGCATATGACCATATAAACATGAATTTCATGTGGGAAGCTCTTTAACATTATGGAATCGCAAGGCTGTGACACATCCAGACTCTGTATTTGGTGATTAAGAATTGTTTCTGAATTCTTGATGTTAACCCAAATGCATTCTTAGTTGTTGCAGAACTCTGCCAAATGGTGTATAGTATCTGAATGACTTAGATGCATAAAGAATGTATGACTGAATAGCTAAATTGGGTGGTAATGGATTCACCACATTTATATTATATATGGTAAGCAACTGCAATGTGACGTTTGATTAGGACAAGCAATGTATCCTGAAAATTGCATGTAAGATGACCCATACAGAGAGATGAACAAATGGTTGCCTGGCACTGTGGAAAAAAAATACAAAATGGTGTATCTTGTCTCTCTTCCTGTTTATGATTTTCATGGAGAAAGTAGCAATGCATATCTAAGGATTTGGCAGTATAGCGTTAGAAGAAATCCAGATTATATATTTCCAGTTGTTTGCAGGCAGTGCTGTCCTTTTGACCTTTAATGACTGATTCTGGAGTGCACTGGAACAGTTTGTTACTGTGGTAAATGCAGGTCAGCACCTTCAAATGAAAAGTCATGATTTTCTGTATTAAGAGATTTAGATACTCTTTGTGTACAGTGGGGGAACAGATACCTCAAGTTGAAGAGTTTAAGTATCTTAAGATCTACTACCTCCCAGTTTACATCTGCTTCATGATTAATTTCAGAAACTTTTTCTGGGTCCTCTTTATTCTTTTTTTCATCTAATTTTTTCTTCTGTTTTTACTACTTCTAAAATTTCTTCTCTTTCATTTTATTTTTCCTTACTGTTATTTTCATCTTTGCAATCCATTCATATCTATACATGTCAACATTTTTTTTTTGCATTTATAACATTTCAATTCACATTTTTTGCATCATGTCCCATTTCCCCACAAATATATTTTCTTTTGTCACAGTCACTTATCAAATGTCCTTTTCCACAAAAAAAAACATGTTTTGGTTTACCCTGGTATTTTACAACATCCTTCCCCCCACCGCATTAATCATGTTTGGTATATGTATAATTTTTTTTTTCTTTTTCTGTTTTTAATACAATATTACAATACCAGCGACCAGTCCATAAACCCCTTTTATCATAAACTACTAAATGTCTTTTCTCTCTTTCAACCTCTGTTTTAAATACTACACGAATATTCTTTTTTTGTTTCCCCGTTAATTGCTTTTATTACATAACGTTTCCATGGGTCGTTTCCATGGGTTACAGTATTTTTTTTTCATATTCGGTAGAAAATGTTCCATTGAAAAACAGTCTCAAATTTAATATCACAAAATATCTCTTTGTTAATAAGAATAAAAGGTTTTACCTCATGTGCTTTGACACACAAAGGAGCTATTAAATTGTCCCACATTTCATAACTGTCCATTTATAATTTTTACTTTGAATCCTTACCACGTACTTCCATTTTTCATGTGCTTCTGCCTTCTTTTCTAATACTCCACTTTTGTCTTCTTTTACTTTCTCTGCATATGTTTTCTTTTCTATCTCACCACTATTCTTCAGGATTGTCTCTGATCTTCCTTTTGTATTTTCTCCATAGTGTCTCCCCAGGAAACATCTCCATCATTTTTTGGCTCAGTCTGCACCATTATTTCTTTAAGTAAATCATCCCGCAACCCTCCCAACGAGAGGATTGTAATTATGCATCCATCATTTGCTGACTCATCTCCATCAAACAGTTTTTTTTAAACATTTTTTCAGAATTCTGCACACATTCTCCAGTCTCGTTATTTGCTTTCTCCTTCATGTCTTTCACTACTCCATCATCTCTTTCTCTTGCCATCCGGCTCCCTGTTTCTCATCGCCACCTCTGCACCTGGAATAGAAACAGCAAGTGATCCTCCAAAATGGTTCCCACACACAACAATGACAAGTAATGGAAGTTCCCCTATGCCCTGGCCACATTTCCTGTAACACTATAAATACCACTTGGTCAACAAAGGATGAATAAATAAATACATTAATTATT
Organism: Protopterus annectens; assembly: GCF_019279795.1. Lineage (NCBI taxonomy): Eukaryota > Metazoa > Chordata > Ceratodontiformes > Protopteridae > Protopterus > Protopterus annectens. The sequence goes on along the minus strand of NC_056736.1, from coordinate 287,342,797 downwards.
GTAATATAAGGGATGACAGGCATTCACTTAGTAGTACAAAGAGTTATGTGTTCACCAATGTTATATAAAGGGTATTAAATTCATTCTAGAATCATTATTATTAAAATGTGTTGTTATAGATTCACCAGAGGAAAAGAAGAGGCTCTTCAAATACTGTTCTGATGAGTATATATAATTGTGGCGGAGTAATTTTTGTTGCCCTGTTGTAAGGTTATTTAATTTGGTGGATCTGCTTTGATACATTACTGATTGAGTTATCTGGTGAACTGTTTTCCCTTGCAAATGTTCTTGTCTACACAAGCCACCTAGCCATTTTACTAATGTAACAGAAAATAAAGAGGAACAGACAAAATGCATGAGTATTACACCCACTGATACTGGGATTTTATTTCTATATTCCCTGTCAGAAAATGTACTAACTCCAGAATTACATAAATGCGGAGTAAAGGAAATCTACTTAAGTAATGCAACTTTGAAGTTGAATTTAGTAACTAAGTTGAGAGGAAAAAAAACAGACACACCTTGGTGGGGTGCAAGGGGCATAAAATGCTTCCTTAATTATTAATAACTTTGTCTAGCATGCATTGGCAAAATGGTTATAAGTCTAGTAGGTGTGGTGAAACTGGTTGTATTATAATGGGCCAAGGCATTTCAAAACAGACTCAACTTGTTCTATAAATACTTGCATATTTATTATTATAAGGGTGTTGATGTCACTACTATGAAAAGAGATATATAACATTGCCCAAAACCCAAGATATGATCACTAACTTATATAACTATTAATAAATATGATGAGAGAGCTCAACAGTTTGTAAATGTTAGTTCCTTAAACCAAACAGCCCACTTTCTAAGGCCTACAATGTTACTTCTTTGGGTTTCAGTAATATCACTAGCAGACTGTTGGTAAGTGATAAGCACCATTTAGTCAACCCACTTCTAAGTGTCTTTAACCTAAATTGTTCTACAGTTTATGTCTCAAAGATATTGGGAATTAGCATTGTGGCATCACTACACAAAGGTGTTCCTTAAAAGGCACCAGTAGTTGCAGATCCATTAAACTCATTAGCAGCACCTCTAAGGCTATAGAATGTACAGGTGTTGGGTGTAATAAATAAAGCTTTGGAAACCTTCAGTCCTTTGACCCTTAATCAGTTTGGTTTCTCGAAAGGCTGATTATGTCTTCTAAAACAAGTCAATTTCTATGAAAGTGTTACTGAGGACCTGGATGATAGGTGTGCTATCCACAATGATTGCCTTAACCTAGCTAAGGCCTTTGGTACTTCCTTCATGCAGCTATTACTGATAAACTCATTCAACTAAGCATAAAACCCTAATTACTCTATTTGCTAACTGGCTGACTCACTGCTACAACTCATTCTGTAAAGGTTGGGGGTTTATTTGCTAGTCAGAAGAATATTATAGGTAGTGTCATACAGACCCATCCCTGAATATTATTCCTCCTTCAAGTCAAACCTCTGTACATATAGGCCCCTGCCTGAACAACTTCAAAGATTTCTCATCAAGAAAATCATTGGTTAGGCAGCTTAAATTCTCCCAAAAGACTGATGCCCCTCTCACTGTACTCCATTTCTTATAGGATTCTGCAAAGAGATTTCTGTTTATTTTTTTGTGTGGTGAAGGACCCTTCACTTTTTGATTTCCTTCACCTCCAAAAATGCAGCAGTACAACTAACATCCACACTAAAGACCTAAAGTTTTACAACAACATTAACAAGACTTAGCACAATAGGTACTTAACTCATCACACCCGATGTTTTTGGAACAGGTACCCATAACACATCTACAGAATAATTCCTCAGCAATCTTCAAAACCATATTCAACAAATGGACACTATATGGTAAATTCACCCTTGGAGTATGAGGAAATAGTCTGCTTTGGTGGAGGGGTAGATTGCAAACTCATAATACTTTGGGGTTATGTAGATGTTCATCATGTTACACTGTTGCAGTCATCACACTTGGGTTATCCTGCCATCAGGCAGTCCCGCAGTCGGCCAGAGTTCCAAAGTCTTGGTCCGGCGTCGGTTGCTGTCGCTTCTTCCATGACATCAGTGCACCAGGGGTATATAAGATGCATCCGACACCATTTTCTTCAGTCTTTCTTGCCGCGCGGTGCCTGACGCAGAAGCAGTTTGCAACTGCCAGTTGGCCGACTCCTGAGATTTTCGAAGTTGAATTTCAGATCCGAAGTCTTCAATAAAGCTAAGTACCCCATTGGGGAAACTTTTTTCTTGCCTCAGACCGATGTCAGAAAAAGTTAATAATTGTATTTCTTGTGGAAAGCAAATAACTCATAAGGACTTCCACTCTTACTGTATTCCATGCCTAGGCCCTGATCACGACATCACTAGTTGTCGGTTTTGTGCTAGATTTAACAAACGTACTATTAAAAGGCATTTTGAATTTGCATTGCACTACTTTGGCCAAAGGTGCAATTATAAAATGCCGTTGGATCAACCAACTACCACAATACCGAAAAAACGCAAGGATAAGGATAAAGAAAGACATCAGAGGTCCAAAACCGACGACGAAGCCTCTTTTAGGCCAGTCACCAGTTCGCCAGTTCTCAGTGAGGTGCTATCGCAGCCCCTGACACCCGCTACCTCAGAGCCACAGGCTGCCTCCGACTCCCACGTGGAGACAACTAGGCCTCTGGAAACTCAAGGTATTGGGCCTATGGAAACTAATCCTTCAGATGGGTCCAGAACCGCTGAGCAGGCATTGGCTTCTGAGGGTGTTTTCAGACCTTCACAACTTACCATTAAAACTACAGCCAAGACAAAAGTACCACTAAAGACAAAGAAACAAGTACAGCATTCTCCTGGACAAGCCTCCATACCTAAGAAACAGGTGCTTAAAATGGCCGAAGACCTCATTACTTTAATCAGGGGTTCCCATCCCCCTCCTGAGAAAAGGCCTAGGCAGGATACAGACTATGATTCCTCTGATCAGGTTTCCATTTCCTCTGATTCCTCTTCAGACCAGGGGTACTCTCTACCCCCCTATGAGGACTCTGATGCTGAAGAATCTATCCCTTCAGCCTCTCCTCCTGAGGATTATTCTTTTGGGGAAGCTTTACATACCATGAGGGAGCATTTCCATTGGGAAAGTCAGGATTACTCAGAATCTAAGAAAAGGCTCAGAGATTTCCTTCTATTGCCTCAGAACAGGCCCATGGCTATTCCGCCTGTGCTAGATATTGTGGATGATGTGTTCTCTGAATCCAGCTTATCTCCTGATTCCTTGCCCCCTGCACCAGCCAAGCCAGATAGGTACTACAGAGTCCCTGACTCTCACAAGTTTCTTTACAAAAACCCCTCTGCTGATCCAGAAACTATTTCTCGGGGTCCAAAAGGGGTTAAGGCTTCCATTGCAAAAAATCCAGTACCCTCTGACAGAGATTCATACCCTCTGACAGAGATGGATAGATTGGGGAAGAAAGTATACACATCTGCAACTTTAGCAGTAAGAGCTTTAAATTGCCAGTTTCACAGGTTTAAGTACTAACAATATTTAATGGCTCAACTAAAACAGAAAATGCTTGCAAGCTCAGAAGCTCCTGATTGTAAAGAAATGCAGGATTTATTGCATGCAGTTGAACAGGTGGGAAACATACTCTGCAATGTGGTTTTGATTCTCTAGAGGCCTCTTTAGAGCCGCAGTTACAGGTTAAGTGATTTGAAGGCATGCCTGGTTAAAAGAACAGAGTTTACCTGATCATGTTAAGGCAAAATTATTGGATGCTCCTTTACAGCATGATACCTTGTTTGGTGTTAAGGCAGAAGAAGTTTTAAAGAAAATGGAGGATAAAGCTAAATCTATGCAAACAGTCAAGGATTTCTTACAGGTACAGCCACATCGATTTAGCAGAAATTGGCCTACAAAAAATTGGTCCTTTCCAGTGTCAGACAGACCACAGAGAGGCAGATACAGATGCCCGAGAGGCAGATCTCAACCCCAAGGCTCAAACAGACAATGACAGTGGGGCACCTCAACCCCAAAAGGAGGTGAGGACAAGTCTCAACCTTACAGGAAACAGTCACAATGACTTTCCCCTTTGTACGCCAAGCACTTCCCTTTTGGAAGCCCCCTTTGGGGGAAAACTAGCACTTTTTCCTCAAAACTGGCAAACAATCACCCAAGACAAATGGGTTCTAAATATTGTGTCTCAAGGTTACAGGTTCCACTTTCATACTTTACCAATTCTAAAAAGAATGCCAGACCTGCCACAAAATCAATGGGCAGAGGCACAGAAACAAATTTCAGCCCTCATGGATATGAGAGCTATTCAAAAAGTATCACAGCAGGAACAAGGACAAGGATTTTACTCAAGACTCTTCCTGGTCCCCAGAAAGGACAAGGCCTGGAGGCCCATATTAGACCTTTCAATTCTAAATACTTACCTCGATATTCCAAAATTCAAAATGTTGACATTACAGCAGCTTCTACCCATGCTGGGCAAGAACTCTTGGCTTGTTACTCTGGACCTCAAAGAGGCATACCTGCATGTCCCTATCAGACAAAATTGCAGAAGATACCTCAGATTCAAAGCTGGTACAATGCACTACCAATTCTCTGCACTGCCCTTTGGCTTATCTACTATGCCCAGGGTCTTCACAAAGTGCCTGGCACCAGTAATTGCATTTTGCAGACAAAAAGGAATTCAAATATATCCATACCTGGATGACTGCCTCATTCAAGCAGAGACAAAGGACGTTCTTCTACAGCATCTGGCATTTGTAAAAAGGTTGCTAACTTCTCTAGGGTACACAGTAAATGAAAATAAGTCAAAACTAGTACCCTCACAACAGATTATATTCCTGGGTGCCAGCTTAAATAGAATGGCTCAGATGGCTTACCTCACGCCAGACAAGCAGGTTCAACTAACTCAATATTTTCAACTACTGGCAAAAAAGTCCAATCTCCCTGCAAGAAAAATTCTGCAGGCCCTGGGATTCATGGCATCCTAGATACTACTAATACCATATGCCAGACTGCATATGAGGAAACTACAATGGTACCTAAAAAGTGTTTGGACTCAACACTCTCACAGTTTAGAAGCAGTAATACCAATGATTCCCTGCCTACAACAGGAGTTCCAATGATGGGCACAGGCATGTCACCTAAACAAGGGCCAGCCTTTCACCCTACCCACAGCCAGGCAGACTCTAACAACAGATGCTTCAGATTACGCCTGGGGAGCACACATGGCAAGTGGACCACAGACCAGATGCATCTTCACATCAATCAAAAAGAGATGTTGGCTATGCAAAATGCCCTAACAGCTTTCAAGGACCTTCTTCATCCAGGACAATTATTATTAAAGACAGACAACACCACAGTAATGTGGTACATAAACAAGCAAGGGGGCACTCATTCCTACCCCCTATGCAGGAAAGCAATGACCTTGTGGAACACAGCTCTAACATACCAAGTTCATTTGCAAGCACAATTCCTGCCAGGAAAGAAAAATACTCTGGCAGACGATCTAAGCAGAAATATCATGGACCCTCATGAATGGAAATTGAATGCACAAATCTTCAGCATGGTAACACAAAAATGGGGATGCCCAGACATAGATCTTTTTGCCTCCCCACTGAATTGCCAACTACAAAAATTCTGCACAAGGACTTATCACAAACAAGCATGGAAAGTGGATGCTCTTTTGCTCAGCTGGAAGAACCTAAAAATGTATGCCTTCCCACCTCTGCCTCTCCTTTCAAAGGTACTCCTAAAAGCCAGACAAGAGAAACCACAGATTATCCTGATTGCTCCAGACTGGTCACGTCAGCACTGGTACCCTATTTTAAGGAACCTAGCACAAGGCCCACCATGGATTTTGCCTCAAATTCCACATCTTCTGACTCAACAAAACAATCAGATCCTGCACAGTCAGCTCAAAACCCTAAACCTGGCTGCATGGCAGATTTATTAATCAAACAGGCAACACCTCTCTCTAAAGTGGTTATGGATGTCATTTTGGAGGCCAGGAGGCCTAGCACCAGGAAAGCTTACTCAGAAAAATGGAAGAGATTCTGCACCTGGAACCAGGCTCAAAGCCTAGATCCTCTTGTTCCAAACATTCCTCAGATTTTACAATACTTAACTGAGATACTGGACAAAGGCCTATCCTTCTCATCAATTAAGATCCACGCCTCTGCCATTTCAGCACATTATAACACGGATCCTCCTTTATTCTCTCATCCCTTGCTAAAGCAGAACTTCAGAGGGGCTAAAAACATAAGACCACCCTAGAGAGCACCAACACCAACCTGAGACCTCAATTTTGTTTTGTAAAAGCTGACCCTGCCACCTTTTGAGCCAGCCAATACAGCCAATTTAAAATTTTTATCATGGAAAACAGCTCTGCTCCTGGCAGTAACTTCAGCACGAAGAGTCTCAGAGCTACAGGCATTAATGGCAGTGGAACCTTTTATAATTTTTCATCAGGACAGGGTTTCTTTAAGGACAAACCCTACTTTTGTGCCAAAGGTGATATCTAGTATGGCCCTTAACCAAACCATCCATTTGCCAACTTTTTATCCAAACCCCCAGAATAAAGGGGAGAAACTTCTGCATTCTTTGGACATACACAGGCAGCTACGCTTCTACTTGGACAAAACAAAAGCTATCAGAAAAAACTGAGCAACTGTTTGTAGCATATGCTGCAGGATCACAGGGCAAGGCTATCTCAAAGCAGACTATATCCAAATGGATATGACACTGTATTCGTTACTGCTACACACAGCATGGGAAATCAGTCCCAAATAGCATTAGGCCACATTCCACCAGGGCTACAGCCACTTCAGTGGCCTTTCTCAGAGGAGTACCTACCAAGGAAATTTTGGAGGCTGCAACTTGGAGTTCAGTGCACATCTTTACCAAGCATTACCACCTGCCTCTTTACTCTAAATCCAGAGCAGGATTTGCCACTGCAGTTCTGCAGGGTCTCATAGCCAATCCTAACTCTTTATAGACCAGCCACCCAACCTTAGCTTTGGGATTCTACCCAAGTGTGATGACTGCAGCAGTGTAACACAATGAACATATTACAGTTTTGTACCTACCATAAATGTAGATGTTCTAGTGTTCACACTGCTGCAGTCCAGGTTACCATCCCTCATCCCCTCTGAACTAGCTGGCCTTATCTATACCTTTCTATCCTATACAACCTTTGGGGTGTATTTGCTTCTGACTGAAGGTATTGTTTTTATTTTATATGTATTGCCTACCTACTTGGGGGCACCTGACATCTGGGGCAAGAAAAACTGAAGAAAATGGCGTCGGATGCATCTTATATACCCCTGGTGCACTGACGTCAGGGAAGAAGTGACAGCAACTGACACCGGACCAAGACTTTGGAACTCTGGATGACTGCGGGACCACCTGACGGCAGGATAACCCAAGTGTGATGACTGCAGCAGTGTGAACACTTGAACATCTACATTTATGGTAGGTACAAAACTGTACTTTAAGCTTCTCTGTGGTCACTTAGGCCAAAGCTTGGTGTCTGCCTAAGAACCACTGAACTAATAATCAATTCCATCCATACCTCTCAATATCAATATTTTCACAGAATATCCAGATGTTTGCACCATATTTTAGTCTGCTCTTCATAGAATATGTAGTTTTCTGGCAAATCATTGATGATTGTGGTCAATAATGACATATATTTTAGTTTTAGACTTCATATCCTTCAGAAAATGCATTCTAACATAAATTCTGTTATTCTAGCAGCTTTCTAAGTTTGTAAGAGCAGTATTTAAAATCTGACCCTACTTTTGGTCCTTTGACCCCCCCCCCCCAATAATTTTAGGCTTTGTCCAGATTTCTTTATCTAAGAAGTTGAGAGGTATAGTTCCATCTAATGTTTGGTTGCACATTGTGTTAACAGTGCTTTTTTGTCAGGGTCTGTTAAAAACTGCCCCTGCCTAATAGGGTGCTTCCACTCAACAAAATATATTAAAAAAAGAAGATTCTGAGGAATTGTGTAAGAAATGTCTCTGCTTAAATGCAGCATGAAATAGGATAATGCAATGTAAGTAAAGTCAAGAAATAAGTATACATTTGCAGAGGAAGTAACTGCAATAATAAATTAATTAAGAAAGTAATATGATTAGCTGTTCTTGACAGAGTCCCTAATTTTGGGGAGATGGGCAAAATCCTCTAAAGAATACATTCACAAAATAATACAGGTATCATACAAGAAAATTACAACAAAGCCATGCCATTATAAAACATTCATATTGTAGAAAATATAAACCTAGTAAAGTCAGCAGACTGTTCAGTATTTTAGGAAAGTGGTACATACTAGCAGTAAGATAACAGAAGTGCCTTTGCTTTCATTAGCATTACATTCAGCTTTGTGCTCCTCGCAAACCTTTATTTACTGAAATGTAAGATCACTAAACTTTGTTACAATAATGTTTCCCTTCTGCAGTATCAATCCATTTACTTCTGCAAGATTTTACAGCTGGAACAACTGTGCAGACTTATAATTGTTGATGTAAATACTTTACTGTATATACCTGTCTTGTAATTATGTGTGTTATGTTCTGATAAATGTAACTGTTGTTTTTATGAGAACTGTCTTAAATCACTTGTTAATATAAATGTATTGTGGTGAAGTTTTTTTTCCTGGGCTGCTACTGAAAATGGGCTCTGCACAGTAGAACTTTCCCAGTCAATAAAGACAAATAAATACATTGTGTACAGTGACTGTACAAACAGCAGCATGGACACTGTGGATGTCTGGCAGCTGGTGCAAAAGATTAGTCTGTTAGTGCAGAGAATGTCTGTTAGTGCAGAGAATGTCAGTTAGTGCAGAGAATGTCTGTTAGTGCAGAGAATGTCAGTTAGTGCAGAGAATGTCTGTTAGTGCAGAGAATGTCTGTTAGTGCAGAGAATGTCAGTTAGTGCAGAGAATGTCTGTTAGTGCAGAGAATGTCAGTTAGTGCAGAGAATGTCTGTTAGTGCAGAATGTCAGTTAGTGCAGAGAATGTCTGTTAGTGCAGAGAATGTCAGTTAGTGCAGAGAATGTCTGTTAGTGCAGAGAATGTCAGTTAGTGCAGAGAATGTCTGTTAGTGCAGAGAATGTCAGTTAGTGCAGAGAATGTCTGTTAGTGCAGAGAATGTCAGTTAGTGCAGAGAATGTCAGTTAGTTAGTGCAGAGAATGTCAGTTAGTGCAGAGAATGCCAGTTAGTGCAGAGAATGTCTGTTAGTGCAGAGAATGTCAGTTAGTGCAGAGAATGTCAGTTAGTGCAGAGAATGTCAGTTAGTGCAGAGAATGTCTGTTAGTGCAGAGAATGTCAGTTAGTGCAGAGAATGTCAGTTAGTTAGTGCAGAGAATGTCAGTTAGTGCAGAGAATGTCTGTTAGTGCAGAGAATGTCAGTTAGTGCAGAGAATGTCAGTTAGTGCAGAGAATGTCGAGTTGGTTAGTTGCCAGAGGAATGTCAGTTAGGTGCAGTAGAATGTCGGATTAGTGCAGAGAATGTCTGTTAGTGCAGAGAATGTCAGTTAGTGCAGAGGAATGTCTGTTGAGTGAAGCAGAGAATGTCTGTTGAGGTTACAGGAAGAATGTCAGTTAGTTAGTGCAGAGAATGTCAGTTAGTGCAGAGAATGTCAGTTAGTTAGTGCAGAGAATGTCAGTTAGTGCAGAGAATGTCTGTTAGTGCAGAGAGGGCTGCTCAGTTAGTTTGCAGAGAATGTCAGTTAGTTAGTGCAGAGAATGTCAGTTAGTGCAGAGAATGTCAGTTAGTGCAGAGAATGTCAGTTAGTTAGTGCAGAGAATGTCAGTTAGTGCAGATAATGTCAGTTAGTTAGTGCAGAGAATTTGTTTGTTAGTTACTGCAGAGAATGTGTCTGTTAGTTACTGCAGGGGATTAAGGCTACGATTTGTTAATAAGCTTTATCTAGTAATCCAGTATTGGATTCTTTCAACCTTCTTTTCCTCACACTGAGCATGCCACATAACCAGACAGTGCTCTTGGTCTGAATCTGAAAAAGCTAAGGTCTTTGCTACTTCCCTCATGCAGCTATTACTGATAAACTCATTCAACTAAGCATAAAACCCTAATTACTCTTATTTGCTAACTAGCTGACTTACTGCTACAATCCATGTGGAGTAATGGTCTATTTCAGTTAATAAACATAGATAAAAAAAAAAAAAAACTAACAAACAAATAAATAGACAAATGATTTGTCTGAGCTAACTGCCATATCCGAGCAGTATGTTTGTCATATAAATGAACAAGTCAAGGTTAGGACAAGAATAGTCATACCTACCTTTCTGTCACTACGTGTTTTTTTTTTTTTTTCCTGGGTTGGTGAAGTGATCGAAAGGGGTCTATTTTTAGTTAGTAACTAAACCAATGGCAATGTAAAATGTATACACTGTAGAAGAATAGTGTACAGTACATACAAAGGAATACACTGTGGCTAAAATTAAAATGCTATTAAAATAATGCATTTAATGACAACAGAGTTAATATCACTTGCAATAAACATTCATAAATCCATACTTATTCTGTTTATATAAGTAATTCTCATTGGGATCAAGCAGGAAATAACTAGGGCATTCAAACAAGTCTTCTGCTGCTGTTAGAATGACACTATACTAGGATGCCATTATACTCTGTCTGCACAGTCTCCCTGAGTCTTTATACTAGGAACTATCCCATTCACAGGACCCCAGTTTGAAGGGGCTAGTCAGATAGGTATCAGACAAAATGTAACACGTGACTTATTGGAGATTCCTTGACACTGTTGATGGCAGACAGGTGTGAGGCAAGCTAAATAAATAAATAGATAAATAAATAATCAACTCCTCCTTATTCTCAGTCACATCATAACTTTGTAACTGGAGAAAATAGAAATGCCTCACTATTTGTCACAGACAGTAATGCAATGGTCTGCACATGAATTTCATTACTAAGTCTCGAGTTTTATTTTCTCAGCCTCTGTTAGCATAATAACTTAATCAGTGTTTCCAGGTTTTGAATGAAAAAAGTACTTCTG
>NC_056736.1:287292800-287331255 GCF_019279795.1 Protopterus annectens | reverse complement strand
ATCTGGGATCATCCCACTGATTTCCCAGGGGGACAGGTTGATAGGCAACAGATATGGGCCACTTTACTGGACATTCTGGACATATCTGTACAGTTGTGGGGTATGATTCTGTATGCAGACTACTACTACCACTTGCAGGATTTGAACTGTGGCTGTGTGTGCTAAAAACAACAACAGTTCACATATCATTGCATGTGCTATTCAGTTTTTGTTTTTCGCATTTTCCCTGTTTACTGTCTATGTGTCTCTCAGTTGTACTAAATGGCCTCTGGGGATTACACCTGTCATATACAGACATTCCTACACATTCAGTTTTGCACAGTGTGGGTAACAGAGTGCTTACTACAACAGTACTATTACATGATTGCAAATCTTCATTACCATATGATACCAGAATATATGCATTTAGTCCAGCAGTTACACCTGTTTTATCAGGGTATTACAATTTTATTGACATACAAACAATATGAGACCCTTCCTGCCATATTCTCTAGTTGTGCAGTACTTGCCTTGAACAATACAGGTTTTATACAGGCAATTAATTTAATACTACTTTTATTTTTATTTCCTATGACAGTAAATGTGTGAGTATTACTGACCTGCCTTTCATCTCAATCTCACCAGGCGACCAATGTGGGCCTCCTGGTTCACGGCCCACTCCACTGCAGCTATGGGGAACAGAAGAGGAATATTTAGCCATACCTATCCATGATATACCTGAGCTGGCAATTATTACACACATACTTGGTGATACTTACACACGGCTGGAACATCCCCTAACTCTCTAGCCTCTTGGAGGCACTCCTCCAAGAGGTCCCCCTTATGCCACTTCAGGTTGGCATAGTGGTGCCAGACCTGCTCACCAGTTTGGGGTATGCCAGTGGCACTGGTGAGGTCATGGATGAGACTGTCCCAGGCCTCTGCCTTATATTGGGAGCCCTGGTACTGGCCCTGCAGCAGTCTCTGATCGTGGTCTTTGATAAGGAGTCCTGCCATGACCTTGGATTCCTGGATGCATTAGCACTGCACCTGAAAGCACACATCTTCTCCCCTTACTGCCATAGTGCCTGCAAGGGGAAGCTACAACCAGTTATGAGATGTATTCCCACCTCTTGGGTTTAAGTAGGGTCAATTTCACGCACTTTTCTGTGATTGGCCGGTTTTGAAAAGGCTAAGCTATGGCAAACCTGCTTAACTAAGGTTGGCATTGTTTAAAGGGGTATAACACTGGGCACATTGAGTTAGCTGGCCTACACATTGCTTACACCTCCTAAGCTGGCCTGTGAAATGCTTAGCTTTGCTTACATTAGACTTTGCATTATTATTTCTTTTTGGCATTGATTTCTTATTCATTACATCTTATATATCTGCCTGGTATTCATGATTAATGTGTGCGTACACTCTATGGGGTCCTTGTGTTTAATTGGGGACTTTAACACTCTATTGAATTTACACCTCACTTCTGGGCTTACTGCTGTACTCCAGTTCACATATTTATGTTATGTAGTGGGTTAAAGAACATATGACTGTATACTGATTCCTTTCTCAGGTTCAGTTGTGTTTTACTATGGTGAGGACTTGTTTGCTGATACCTCATTTATTTATTTATTTATTTTACATTTGTTAACTGGGAAAGTCTGACTGGACACATATTAATTTTCAGCGGAGGCCCCGGCAGAAAAGCTCCAATAGCATGTCATAAAGAAATTACACAAGAATATCATACAGAGATATAGGTTCCATAGAAACATAAGTTATGAATAGATTAACAATTCCTTTAGTAAAGTCAGCATACAGCATTCTAGTAGAAGGGTTTATACAGAATATAAAATATAAACACATAAGAAAATAATTTTTTTCTTCTTTTTAAATTATGAGTACTCTCAATATTTTGTTACAGAAATAACCAGTGATTATTAAGCTTTACAGTGAAAGGAATTAGAGGACCTTTAGTAGAATCCTTGAACATGGTATTGGTGCAAATTAACCTGGGGAGAAGCATGAACAAAGGAAATTGCTTGAGAAGTATGTTCTCAGGAGTTGCTTAAATTGAACAGTGGAGGTAGTGGAGGTTATTTGGCTAGGTAGTGAGTTCCAGATTTTGGCAATAGTGCAGGCAAAGAGAGATTTTCCAGAATTATTTTTGTGTCTGATAATGCTTATTAGGTTCAGAGAACTAGATTGTAAGGCTCTGGTAGGGATGTGATGGTTAATTATATTTTGAAGTGCAGGGGGGGTTTCTGGAAGGTAGAAGAGATTATGCACTATTGTGAGTTGATTAAGCAGAAGTAGTTGAGGTAGCTTGAGCCAATTGAGTTGGTAAAGGGCGAGACGGTGGGATTTGTATTAGGTTTCAGTTGCGAACTTGGCTATTTTGTTATAACAAGATTCCATTTTGTTCAGATCACTCTCTGGTGGAGATTAGTAAGGATGGGAGAGGCATAGAGAAGGCTGGATAAGAGATGAGTTCTTGCAATAGTAGCTTTGATTTGTTTAGTTATAAAGTGTTTGTTCCTATAGAGAAATCCTAGTTTTTTTATTAACTTTCTTAATGGTTTGTGCTATATGAATGTCAAATGTGAGGTTATTGCCAGTTTCTACACCTAACAGTTTAGTATGTGCAGTTGGAGTGATTTGAATGTTATCTTTGGAGTGAATGGTGAAAGGATTGTTGAGGGGGGGGGGGTGACCTGGGACAAAAATAATTAATTTAGTTTTTTTGGGGTTAAGAATAAGTTTGATGTTTGTGAACCATGTTTCAGCTAGAGTAAAAGTGTTTTGGGTGAGGATTTGAAGTTCCTTTAAGGTGGCACTTAATAAGGGTGGTGTCATCTGCATATTGTACTACTGATGCTGTGAGTGAGGAGGAATTGATTTGGTTGGTGAATAGTGAGAACAACAGTGGGTCAAGGATGGATCCTTGAGGGACACCTATGGATACTGATAGCAGGGGGTATAGCTGGTCATGCCATAGGACTGCCTGCTGTTGACTAGATAAGTAGCTAGTAAACCATGATATAGTGGAGGGACTGAGGCTTAGGGTAGATAAAGTTTGGAGAAGAATGTTATGGTCTACCATGTCAAAGGCTTTAGATAAGTCTAAGAAAATGGAAGATACAAATAGTCCCTTGTTTCTATTGTGGTTAACTATATCTGTAAATGATAGTAGTGCTGTGGTGGTGCTGTGGGATGGTCTAAAGCCATGCTGGGTTTTGGAGATTAAGTTGTTTTAAAAGAGGTACTGAAGTAGTTGGGAATGTACAACTCTATCTAATATCTTGGATAAAGTTGAGAGTATTGCAGTTGAGTGGTAGATGGTGAGTTCTAAGGAGTTGCCCCCTTAGTGCAGTGGAATAATGTGTGATGTTTTTCACAGGGTGGGGACTTTGAATTCTGCAAGTGAACTGTTTATGAGGATGGACACGAGATAGGCTATGGCGTCTGCTGCTATCTGAAGGAATTTGGCTGGTAGGGAGTCAGCAGCTAGTGTGGTTGGTTTGAGCTTCTTAAGGAGCTTTGAAATAATTTTAGTAGGTACAGGGTGTAGGGAAAAGTTGGTGGTATTGTTTTGAGTAGTAGGATGGGTTTTGCTAGCACCTGGTATAGGGCTCCTATTGATATTGAGGGCATTGGTAAGGGTTTGGACTGTTTCAGTAAAGAACTTGTTAAATTGTGTGGGAATATTGTCACGGTTGTTTGGGAGTACTGGGGTTGGGGTGGTGACTATACCTGGGTGGATTAAGCCATTTATTGTAGCCCAAAATTTCTTAGAGTTGTTAGCATATTTTTCCTGCATGTTTTTGTAGTAGTTACTTTTGTCTAGTTTGATTTATTGTTTGGCTTTGTTTCAAAGTTCTTGGTAGGTTTGCCTCAGATTACTGTTTTTGTTTTGTTTTTATATTGACTCCAGGCCTGATCCCTCTCTTTCATTGTAGTCTTAGTATCTTTAGTTAGCCATGGAGCATAGTTAGCTTTTAGTCTTATAGTTCTGGAGGGGGCATGACAGTTTAGGATTTGCAGGAAAGTGGAGTTAAAGTACTGTACGGCATCATCCAGAAATAGTAGTTTTAGGGGTCTCCAATTACAGCTTTGTAGTGAATTGATAGTCAGTTATTTTAAAGATCTTTTTGTTACGTATTACTCTGAGGCTGGGTTGGCTTATGTAATGGGGTCTGTTCCAAATTAGGTAGGTTGGTTGATGATAGGTAGACAACCAAACTCCCATGCTAGAATGGGGTCAGATAACAGAATCCAGTCTAAGATGGATTTGTGTTTTGAGGTTTTGTCTGTTCTGGTTGGGGTGGATATAATTTGGGTAAATCTATGGAGGTTAATGTGGGTAGATGGAGTGAGGCTAGAGCAGTTCAGGTGGAATGTAGCCACCTGCAATAATGATATGTTTGTTTGAGTTTAGTTTTAATTTGGCAAGGATTAGTTCAAGATCTTTGATTTTTTGGGTGTTATAATAAATTTGTTCAATGGTGAGATGATTTTGGAATAATATCACTATGCCACCTCCCTTTTTCTCTGCTCTATCTCTGCGTATTATGTTATAGCCAGGGGCTGTAATCTCATTATTATGGTGTTGTGGTTTAAGCCATGTTTCAGTTAGCACTGCTATTTCTGGTTTATATATAGCTAGAAGGGCATGAAGGTCCTGGGTTTTGTAAGTATACTTCTTGCATTTATGTTAATAAAGAGGAGAGAGGAGGTAGGTCTATAGTATAGGGGGTTTGGCTGATTAGAGTCTTTGTAGGGTGTTGTAGCGGGACCTGGATTAGGGTGAATGTCACCACAGTGAATGAGTTTGTGGAGTAGGTGAAGATACAGTTTAGTTAGTTTGTGTAGTAATTTAGTATGTTTTAATGAGGAGTGAGGGTTAGTTCTGACTGTTTGTAGTGGTTGTAAGAGACTGATCTAGAGGAGGTGAGGTCTAGTGGTGTGAAAGGGAAGTTACAAATTTTCAGGGGAGTGGATATAGGCTTGGTTTGCCATTGGGGGGTACTGATATGTAGTGGAGTGTGGTAAGAGGAGAAGTAGGAGAGCAAGAGAAAGGTGATGATAGTACATAGGTAGAGTAGTGCTTTTATTAAGTGGGACTGTCGTTTATAGTTCCTCATGTTTGGTGAAGAGTGCTTAAGGGTAGTATCTTAAAGTAAGTGGGTTTGATATACTAATAATGAGTGATAGTAAGGGTGTGGTGAAGGGAGTTGGGTTGTGATATGTGTGGTGTGAAACTCTAATTGGGTGGGAGGGAGCTGATAGAGGGTGTGGTGTCTAACTATAAATGTAATTGATATGGGGTGTGTGGGAATGGGGGTAGGGTAGGGGAGCAGAGTGAGCATAGCTGTTAAACCAAATAAACTGTTTCTAAAAGATAAGGCAATAATCAGGCTAATTCAAGTATTTAACATACAGCATAATGCTGATAAAATAAATATAGAAGCTAGTGTATGCTTGCATTTACTGTTTCAAAAAGATAAGGCAATGCAGACACAATTTACAGCAGTGACATAGTTATTTAAAACCTCTATGATGTACAGTTACACTCGTGGTTTCCGCTTGCCTGTGGGTTAATTCACGAAGCAGAGTTAACTCTAAAAACATTCTATAGTTCCTTAAACATGAATTTACTTCAGCAGATACTATTGCATGTATAGAAATAAAAAATTAACAGTACAAATTCCTTACCACTAACACACTAGCAAGCACAGCAGTGGCAGCATCTATGGGGAGGCTAGGGCAGTTTGAAAATGGCGCCTCGCCAACAGGGTTCCATAAGTAATCTTCCTTGGAAAGAAGGATGTAAGAGGGAGGAGACAGGAGAGATGGACTTCCTTGGAATGAAGGATGTAAGGGGGAGAGGACAGGAGAGATGGACAGAAGGTACAGGAGTGTTGCAGATGGAATGGGAAGGGATTAGGACCTAGAGCCAGTAGTCCAAGACACTAGAGAGTTTGGGTGACTATCAGTGTTATGTGAAAGAGAGCCTATTACTGCAATATGTATCCTATATGGGTGGAAGGTAGTTATGTGGCAGTTAAGTAACCTTAGACTAAATTCAAACAAAATAGTCAGTATATCAGAGATGTGTTGTGTAATTCAGGGAGCTGGAGTGTGGGCAGGATGGGTAGGAAGAGGCAAAGGTGCAGTCTAGATTATAGAGGGAAAGGAGTGCAGTATAACTAAGAAGGTAACAGATATATCGGGGGTGATGCCTGCCGTTAATCTGTAATGCAGCATTTGACCACACTAAAGTCAGTCAGCTGTCCTTAAGGGAGTACACTATGTAAAGTACACTAAACCAAGAAAGTTAACATACATTCACTACTTTCAGGCTATGGTTCTCTCAAACTTCTTTGCTGGGTCCACAGTATTTTCTGGGCAATTCTTCTTAACTGATGTAGGTATTTGATGGGATGGGGAATTCTTAAATAATGGTTACGAATGGTCACTAACACGCTAGCAAGCACAGCAGTGGCAGCATCTATGGGGAGGCTAAGACAGCTGCTGCCTGCTCGTAAGGTGAATGCTCTGCCTACTCATTCTTCTGTACTTCTGTGATGGCTTGGTGGTTAACTACTGTGGCTATGGTGTATAGGGTCCTGGGCTCGAGACTTACATGACTGTTTATTTTGTTGATGGGCAGAACAAGGGCCACTGGATACAGAGTGATTAAGGCACTTTTGAGCATTTGTAAGTGGGTTTGCGCGTATTTGCACAACAGTAAGCACTGCTAACCTGCCGTCACATCTGCTTACAGAGAGTTAGCTTTAGAACTGCTTAACCAGTGTAGGCATTACCACCACACAAACGGACTTAAGCTCGCTTACTAGTGCTTAAATATGCTTACTACTGCTTATTGGTGCTTAAACCTGCTTACTAGTGCCTTATTCATTATGACACTGTCACCTCACATGTGCATCTACTGCAGTACTCCAGTTCATAAATATATGTTATTTAGTGGTTTTTGCAACATAAATATTAGTCATAACGTGCTTTGCCATGGAAAATGGAATGTGCTGCAGTGGGACTCGAACCGCGAATGCCTGCTTGTAAGGTGAATGCTCTGCCCACTACACCATTGCTATGCTGCTTCATTTGCATATATCTTCCTTGTTATCCTCTTCAGCCATTTAAGCTACCTTAACTATAGCGATGGGAACACCCGTGCACCTGCGGTTAGTTATAATGGGATTTTTATAAAAAAAGGTAAAGGGTTTGTTCATTTAATTTATGTATACTGTTGCTGATGTACACAAGGGGGACTGTTGGTGGGGATATGCGGACATCTATGAGCTGTTTCCCTCATTTCTGACCCTTTTCTGCTGTTCTTCATTGCAGGAGGGATAAATTCTGAGAGCTTTGCTCTCAGACATGCCCCCTGCACTCTTACACACTCCGTGTAAGCCTAGGAGTTCAGGCAGTGAGCCTCATTACTATGCATGGCGCGCTGCCATCCTGCTCCTAAATGGCTGCCGCCATGCAGGACTAGCTAGTCCTGCATGGAGGAATAGTAAATCCGGGGGGTAACTATCCACATAGAATCCACTATAATAGAAATGTTGCTAGCTGTTTGCAAGTCAATATGAAGATAATATTTCCAAATTCATATTAATATTAACAGAATGAATTGACCTGAAAATTATTGAAATATGTTTGCTGAAAACTGAGATGCTACTGTTGAAACTATTATTAATAACATACCCTGCAACTTGCACAGTTTAAGAGATAAAGAGTGCTGTTTGGAATGTTAATTTAAAAAAATATGTCTAATTTTGGGTAACACATTAGTAAAGTAGACAGCATTGCTGCCTTATAGCTCTTTCTTTTCCAGATTGCCTTTGGGCTACAGTTCCTTCTGTGCTGAGTCTGCAGATCCTGCTTATGTCCCTGTGGGTTTCTACTGCATGCTTTGGTTTCCTCCCACATCCAAAACATGTGTTATGGTTACTTTGTGTTTCTCCACATTAACCATAGCTGCACAATTCATATGAAAATCAGAGAGAGAAAAAGTGTGTGCATCTGAGATGTCACCCAGTTCAGTACTAGTTCCTCTGTGTTGCACCTACTGAGGGCGAGGGAAACTCAGCTCTCATGAGACTGGATTAGGCAAGTACTCTGAGAATGAATAAATGTTTAAATTCTTTTCATGAAAGCAATTCAAATCCTTAAAAAAATAATATATATTTTTTAATACATATATGACATTTGCGTGACGTGCAGCAATGTGAAAACATGCTGTTATGGAAAAAAATTAAAATGTAAAAAGGTTTATACCACTGCTAAAGATGAAATCAGGAAATTAATATCACTGTATGCCCCATTTAAACAGAAAAGTCATTGTACTGGTGCAATTCTTTTTCTCAGCTGCATATGTTGTCTTCCACTCAAACTCCAGTCCCAAACATTCATGCCCTCTGAGATTAATTACATTTTTTCTTAATTTTCTAAGTAGATATGACCGGTATTGTGGGTGTCTAAGTGAAAAGCCTCATTACATCAGTTCTATTTACATTCAGCTCAGAAATGTAGCATTTGGCTCAGAAGAGGTTGCATTATTTCCTTAAGTAAGTTAATCTAAACAGCAAATGTCCAATTTTCCTGTTGTATCACAATTGATCTTTACATGTTTGACTTGAGTAGCCTGGCTACTTCAGCAGGTTAAAGACAGGGATTTCTGCAACAGCTATGGATGTCATTAAATGTTACTACATTAAGAATTGCATAAATATAGCAAAAAAAAAATCTGTATAGAAGCATATCTTTTTATACCTAAAGTCACGAGGACACGTCATATTTAAGTTTTTGATGCATTAATTTCTCTGAAGAAAACTGATAGCTGTCCTTTCATTTTAATATGAATGCTTTACAAATCTTGCAGTGTGTCAGTTTCTAATGACAATTCTTTTCTTAATTTAACCCTTCCTATAAAAAGTGTATCTGTGCACTGCTTTCAGATTCCATTACAAAGACTAGAACAGAGGAAATCTGTATCACTGCCTTAAATCATTTGTACCTATATTTGTATCTGGCACTAACAAATGGCATCATATTCTGTTCTTTAACAGAGTGACTTACAAATTAAGGATAGGATAATATAACAGATAAGATTGCTTGTCTATGATGCAATGAAAAGGATAGATTAACTATATATTTTTTTTTTAATCTTGATCATCTTCCGCAGTGGTGCAATGGTAGCGTTGTTGCCTCACAGCAAGAGGTTCTCCCATTCGATTCTTGGCTTGGGTTTGGGAGTGCCTTCTGTGTGTAGTCTGCATGTCCTCCTCGCAGTAGAGTGGGCATTCAAAAGACATGTGTTGAATGGGCATACCTTCGTTAAAGGTTGGTGTCGGGCTGACAACTCAACACCATAAAAAACAACTACCAATCATTAGCGGACCGGAATTCCACTGTGGCGACCCCTAACCAGGAAAAGCTGAAAGACAAACAACAGCATTCATAGTTTCATTCACCTTTTCTTGACAGTGAAATACACTGTATTAACAGTCATATTTAATGCTTTGAGTCAAGACAGGGAAAAAGATTATAACTATCCATATAGAATCCACTATAATATAAATGTTCCTAGCTGTTTGCTAGTCAATATGAAGATAATATTTCCAAATTCATATTAATATTAACAGAATGAAGTGACCTGAAAATTATTGAAATATGTTTGCTGAAAATTGAGATGATGCTGTTGAAACTGTTACTAATAACATACCCTGCAACTTGTACAGTTTAAGAGATAAAGAGTGCTGTTTGGAATGTTAATTTAAAATATATGTATAATTTTGGGTAACACATTAGTACGGTAGACAGCACTGCTGCCTTACAGCTCAATGTTTTACAGATTAGCTTTTGGCTAGAGTTCATTCTGTGCTGTGTATGCAGAGACTGCTTATGTCCCTGTGGGTTTCTATTGCGTGCTTTGGTTTCCTCCAACATCCGAAACGTGTTATGGTTACTTTGTGTTTCTCCACATTAACCATAGTTGTGCAATTCATATGAAAATCAGAGGGAGAGTATGTCACCCAGTTCAGGAGTAGTTCCTCTGCATTGCACCTATTGAGGGTGAGGGAAACTCAGCTCTCATGAAACTTGATTAGACAAGTACTCTGAGAATGAATAAATGTTTAAATTCTTTTCATATTAATGTAAATATCTCAAACACAAGCATCAAAAAAGAGTTACCTGTAGTCATTTGAACTTCCGTGTGGAAAGATGTTTGTGAAAATGTACAGAAAAATATAAACGTAGGGTGGAATTCAATAAAGTGTACACAGAGTGATTCTCTGTGTAGGCTTAGTGCTACAGCCCCAACACGCCCACCAAGCGATCCAATAAACAGGGTGGAGCGGCGTGCAGACATGGAAGCGTCCACAGAATGCAAATCATCTCATAAGCTCATGAAAATCATGCAAATGAGGTTGATTTGTGAGCCAATAAGCAGAAAGGCATCCATGTAGGTGGCATGTTGGTGTAAGGAATATATGCAGATAGAAACTGTGTACAGGACTGTAAATTTTAAACAGGGGCTGTAAAAGCCTAAAAAAGTGGCTATGGTACCATAGGCATGCAAATGGCCAAAACTATAACCAGTGAGTCCATAAAGTAATGCAAATCTTTAAAAAATAATATATATTTTGTTAAAACATATATGTCATTTGCATGGCATGCAGTGACACGCAAACATGCCATTATGGAAAAAAATTAAAAAGTGTAAAAAAGTGAAAAGTAGACATTTGCAAATGTATTGCATTATAGTGCCAGCATGCAAAGTATTACAATGGCAGGTGTCAGTGGTTGCTACGGATGAAGGCCCTGGAGTAGTGAAGTATCCAGGGTATACTCAATTAGCTGTATGTAAATGAGTTGGGGTTACGGAATAGCAAAAAAGGCTACAGTGTCCACAGATACAACCCATGGTAGGGCTAGAACCATGTAGGTAGTGATAGAACAGGTAGCTGACATCAAAAGGGGGTGTCTCACATTATGTTAAAGTAGATTGGAGCTCAACAGCGCCCGTTTGCTTTCAGCTAAGCACAGCTAAGCAGGGGTGTGTGTCCGATGCTGCTGAGCGTGTTTTAGCTAGTTTAAGAACAGCTGAGTGTGCCCATTGTTGGGGGACTGTCAAAACTGCTGAGCATTGTTTATACTCCGTGATGCAGTAATTAGCAGTGAAAGGATTTAAAAAAAATTAAAAAAAAAGGAAATAGCCTGGGAAAGTCAATCAGGTAGAAATGACTAATAAGCCCTGTTCAATGGACACTGGCCCATTCAACCCCCCCAGTAATATACCTATCAGGTGGAATGCAGCATAATGAGTCAATCACACAAGCTGCAACTATAGCACATCACTATAAAGTATGCATACACCCTACAATATGATTTTCCCACATACTCTGCAGCATTGGAGTACACACTTGGGAATTTTAAGTGACAAAATGCTAGGGCCTGCTGCTGCTCTGCTACATCTGTATGTGCTTGAGGCTGAGGTCAGTGAAGATGATGATGCTGACAATAGGCCCACACTGAGAAGAGAGTTCAGGCCCAGGGTAACCTTCCAGGGGCTATATGAGCTGGAGATTGTAGAGCGCTACAGGGTGGACAGAGGTGTACTACAAGAACTCACCGAGCTCTTCTGACATCAACACAGAGCCAGAGCAAACAGTGTGGAACCCATGCCAGTAGAAACAAAGGTATGTGTAGCCCTTAGAATATTAGCTACAGATACATTTCAAAGACCAACTGGGAACATAATGTGGATCTCACAGGCATCTGCATCCAGGGTACTCCAACAGTTCCTGGATGCCATGCAAGCACATGCCAGTAAGCACATTTATTTATTCCACACCCTGAGATGAGGGTCAGCAATATGCATCTCTTCCACTGTGTAGCACACTACCATGAAGTAGTGGGGGCCATAGACTGCACTCGTGTGCACATCAAAGCACCACCCGGTAAAGAGGGTAGGGTCTACATCAACCACAAGGGGCATCACTCAACTGCCAGGTCATGTGCAATGCCCTGGGTATTATCCCTCAACCAGTGCCAAGGTCCCCACAGCCACAGAGGGACTCAGAGGAGGAACCCCCTGAGCCTATCCTTGTAAGCAGATGTAGGCATGCCCAGTATGCTCTGGCCTTGGCAAAGAGGGAATGCATAGCACATACACTGACAATCTAGGGTTCTAGGGGCTGACACCTCACTCTGACTCACATGCATAGTAAAAAAGATACCAGACACTCCACACAACCTGTACCTTACCATGTATTGGTTATGTACTGCATGCATCAGACTGAGACAGCCCTGAAGCACTGTTATCTCAACTGCTGCAGGCACAAGGTAAGTCACTCTTCTTTACAACAAATGCATGGGGTAGTAGACTGTGATAGCATATGTCTGGACCTG
This sequence comes from Protopterus annectens, assembly GCF_019279795.1. NCBI lineage: Eukaryota > Metazoa > Chordata > Ceratodontiformes > Protopteridae > Protopterus > Protopterus annectens. The sequence goes on along the minus strand of NC_056736.1, from coordinate 287,318,838 downwards.
CCGCATGTATTCAAGGGAATAGAGTGGGGTAATGAGATAACTGCAGACAACTGACAGTTGTGTGGGACAACAGGAACTCTCTGTCCAATACTGGCCGGCCCATAATATGCAGTAGGCCCCAAGCCACCAAAAACCACTGCACTATGAAAGGGAATGACATACAGTGGGATCACAGGACAGATGCCTGTCTGTGAATGCTAGAGTCACCTACCCCCAACATATCCGTGTTCCCATACAACTGCAGTCACAGTATGTTTGCAAGGAGACCACACAATCCCTGGGCTGTCCCAATCAACCTGGTGACATGCACCATTTTCCTAATATGCAGGGGTCAAATTGCTATGCTTGTCTGTGGTTGATAGTGTCAGGAAGTAAACTGCACTGTCTGGTGGCTGTTGTGGCTTTGTGGGGACATATATTACCATGGTTGATGGGGTACATGGTTCGAGACTGGCTGCACTTACTGTTTTGCATGTGAACTACACCTATTGTAGGAGTTCTACTGACTATCTATATGTCAGTATTTGTTACTGCAAGAACACTAGATAAAAACAGAGACAATGGAGGGACCAGGGACCACAGATATGGACAGTACACAGCCCTGAGTAACCTAAACAGTGTCTTGTAGAAAATCATGTTGTAACAAGTCAGTGTAGCACCAGCATATAAAGATCGTCGGATAACTGTGCCAGTACTTACAGAAGTCAGTAGGCACCAGCCATACCTCACAAATATACAGAGTTTAGCAGAATGTCCACATTTATGGCTCATATATCTGTTCTGTTTGTCTTAACATTGCAGTTTTCTGGCAAACTATTGGCAAATCAATAAAGGGTGCTGTGAGAAACTAATGACAGACAGTTGAGATGCAGACTTCATAACCACTGGAAAATGAATGCTAATACAAAAACCATTCCACCAACTGTCTAAGTTTGTAAGTGTAATATTAAAATGTTGTCCCCATGTTTGGGCCTAATCCCACTGTTATATATGGCCCTGTCCAGATTAACCTGTTAACCCCCCAGTGGCAACCCCTTAGAGAAAGTAATCTGGACAAAGTCATACAGGAAAGTGGGACAAAGGCCAAAAATATGGACAATTTTTAAATATTGCTCTTATAAACATAGTAAGTTGATAGAATAACAGGTTGTGTATAAGCATGGATTTTCTGAAGGGTATGAAGTCTGGCATTCAAATATCTGTCATTATTGTCTGCCATCAGTCTTTAATGATTTGCCACTAAGTTGCCAGAAACCACAATGTTATGAAAAATGGACCCAAAATATGTGACAAACATCTGGACATTCTACACAAATCTGTTCAGGTGAGAGGTATGGCCACCACCTGTCCCACCTTGCAGGTTACAGTCCATGTCTGTCCATGTGTGACCTGTGAAAACAACTCAAACTATACAGAGGTCCCAAGAGTGTAGGACAACAAACATTTCCTAAAGTTGTCTAATAGTTGCATAAAGCAGTTATTTTACATCAGAAACACCTTAATGTTATGAGCTGTGAACTGTACATGGCAAAATGTACAGTTCACCATCTCCGGCCACAAACACAGGAACTGGTTCTGCCAGGAGTGGCACTGGCACCACCATACCCAGGGCCAGATGTGGTACTACTTGCTGATGGTGACTGGTGTCTGCTGGGTCTGTGTCCCTCATGGAACCACCCAGGACCAAGCGCCCATGGACTGCCACATTGTGGTGTGGACAGCACCCTCCCTTTGGTAGTGCTGGTGGTACTGCCACTATGGGAGTGTTACTGTGCATGGCCATGTGGGATCTCAGCTGATGTTGTTGCTGACCTATGTCCATGTGTCTGACACCCTACTCCCACCACATTTTCAAGCACAGATATTGCATGGTTAAGGACTGACAATGTCTCACCCAGCCACCTATCCACTATATCAGCAAAATGATGTAAGGTATCACCAATGCAATAGATGGAGTCATGTATGCCAGGCAGTGTTGCATCCATGACCCTGAATATCTGTCTGGTGTAGTGTTCACAATGTGCCTGTGCCTCCATGACCGACCACAACATGCGCCCGGTAACATGTGCTGTGACACCTCTGACAGGTGCTGGAATGGCAGCAGTCCTCCTTTGAGCACCCCTGTCAGACTGCCTGTGTGCAACCTCAACATCTCTCTGGCTATGGCTAGTGTCTACAGTCACAGATGCCATAGTTGCCACACTTTCCTGTTGGATGCCACCACCCTCTGTCTGTCCAATATCTGTGGCTGCTGTGGACTGGGTATGTGTGGGCATACTGACTGTGTGCAGGGACATTGGGGGATGATCTGTGCAGTCACAGACACTTGGTTAAAAGCTGCAGAGAATACCCCAGCCTTACATGGTCAACCATCCTATCATACAGTCAGACACTAAAGTGTGGGCAGTAATACCATGGGACATGGGGTTTCACTATATATGAGACACATACACACTTCCAGGCTGTACAGGCAGTAAGATGCACAGGGGGCACTGCATGGGCAGGTCACCATTGCCAAAACACCTATTCAAATCATAGCAAGCTACCAGCCCCCACATGTGACCAAGTAGCCCATTCTGCCTATATGGACCTGATCAACTGTATCAGGATTTGCGTCTGTATCCTGATCTGGGGTTATTTAAATTATCCAGACATACATTGGCAGACATACCCATGCCAGCACACAAATGGCCAGAGATCCATCAACAGTGGAAATACAAACACCTTGGTGCAGTTAGGTGCTACCACCACATGAGGTGAAGGTCTGTTGGAGTTATGATTAGACAAAAATGGCTAAACACTGCAGCATCCCTACAGTGTCATCCTCCATGGCAAAGCAACCTTCATGGGGTCACATTTGCAGTCACCATCTCCCACAATACCCATCTGGCTAGGGTCAGACATGCATACAACTCCAAAGTGGAATACAGCCTCCTGGCGGGTGGTATACACAGCTTCACAGCCACTGACCCTTCTGTAGGAACTGACACCAATATCCATAAATACACAAAAGTGCTAAACTTGCATTTGTATATATGCATGGAGGCAGGTAAACCCAACAGGACTACATCATCCTATGTAAGGATACAATAACCTGTGTGGTGGACATCTGCAATCAATAGTGTCTATAACAGGGATGACATACTGCTGTCCGAGAAAAAGTAGTACCAGGTGCCCATTTTGGAGCAATGTCTCCTTAGCTTGAACAAGCAAATGAGATTGCTACTGGAAACCTGCTAAGCAATCCCCAAGCTGACATTGTCGACATCCACTACAGGCAATCATCTCCCCTTCTGCACATATGTCTGCAACATCAGAGGAAGCACTTGCATCTGATCGGTTGTGGTGGTCAAGGGCACCAGATATATCAGTATGTAGGTATAGCACAGTTGATGCCTGACAGTCATTGTAGGCTTCACCCCCTGTTCCCCCATCAGTACATCAGGATGTCCCCAGTACCTGCCCACTTCTTCTATATGTAGGGAACAGGTCACCACTGCCATCTGAAAGTCATAGTATACAGCTACCATGGGAGCCTGTCACATCACAGGATGCATTCTACATGATCTTGCAACACCATATAACACTGTATTCAAACAATGGCTGACTACCACCTTTCTCCCAACCAAGAGAAGGACAACCAGTGTCACTCCTTTACACTAAGATAGGGCATCCACCAATCTGGCATATTATACACCCATCAGCCTAACTAGGCTGATCTGCAAGGCCAAGGCACAGTTTATAGTGAACCTCATTAGCAAGAACATTGGTGTTGTCAAGGCAAGGATCATGTCTGCTATAACTGTCTGACCTCTTTTAGACAGTCACCAAAACCATGGATGGGGAGGTGACAGTGCACACTGCCTACCTTTCCTAGACTTTGACAGTATTTCCCACTTGGCCATAATAGATATATGCTCCCACCTAGGCATCAGTCTATATGTTACCAGATGGGTAGCACACTGGTGCACTGACAGGGCCCTCCTAGTCCACAAAGGGGAATACCCCAAAATGGTAAATCCATAACTAGTGATGTAACCTGGTGTTCTGTGTTTGGGCCTCTGTTATGTATGATGTACTCTTCTGAGATGCAGGACACAGCCATTGGGCTATGGCCAACCATGTTTGCAAATTACTACATGCTGGGTGCTGTCACCAGATTCCCTAGTGATGAGGACATCTGCCAAGAGGGTATCATGCAGACACATGACTGGTGCTAGACACGTGCTCAAGCTGGATACCATGACATGCAGCATCATCCCCTTTGGGGAGAGTGACGTCCACACATATTATCACAGTACTAACAACATCCTAAGCATGCAACCAGTCAAGAAGGTTATGTGCACACAGGTTGATGGCAACATAACATTTTCCCACCATGTTGCTTCTGTTATAAGAAAAACCTTCTACATGGCCCACCTCATACATACTGGTATGTCATTCAGGGACATGGGGGTCACAACATCCCTGTATTCCCACCTAATAAGGAACATTATTGCTTATAATGCTCCTGTCATCATGTACCTTGCAAAGCACATGCAGCAGCTGTGAAGATCACAGATGTCCCCCATCAGGGAATAGCAGGGCCCAGCACATCTACCATACACAGATTAGCCCATCCCTCTACCCATTTTCATACAGACTGCTCAGAGGTGACCTTTGTTTGGCATACAAGGTGATCACGGACTCCACCTTTATGAGACTGCTGCACAACTGCAAGTCAAGCTCCACTCTACTAACCTGCACAAACACCTTCAACCTGGTGTGACATCAATAGAACTTGTTGGCAGGTTAGATGTGTGCCCCACACAATCACCCAGCTGTAGAATGGACACCCTGCCCACATCAGCCAGGGTAGCTATTTACACCTTTTTAAATGAGACCTGGCTAACTGGATGGTTAACAGGACATAATCACTTGGGATACCACCTGTGTCCCTGTTGGACTAGGGCATCAGGTGCTGACTTGCAAATACATGGGATAAATTCTGGGTTAGGTTTAAGAGGGCCTCAGGGCCAGTGGTGTAGTAACCTCATATGATCCTAGGCATACCAGTTCTGGCACATGTTCTGTCACAGACTGTGTTGTTATGTGTCCACACCCATCACTGCCATCTACTGTGTTGTGTCCCCTATGGGCAACATCGAAGTAACATGTCAAGCAGCCACCATCCGACAAATAGGTGAGTGTTGCTACAAGTGTATGGGCACATCCCAGCAACATCTGTGCTACACAATTACAGACAGCGCTGCAAATGTGGTGTAGGTTATCCTCTTTGTAGGTGTCCAATATCCGCCATACACAGATGCATACAAAAGGTGTACATTTCCTTGATATATGTGGCCCTCCGTCAGACAAATTTGGATGTCTGGAAAACAGTTGGACAATACATAATGGTTGCTCACAGACTGTGGGTAATCAGGCTGTCACACACCAGACCTCTTGGAAAACAGTTATGGTACATTAATATCTGGTACTGCATTCCTTCCCTTACATTGTATGTCTAATATGTACACTCTGCTTTTTTTAATTTATCCAAGTCTTTTGGATTTCTAATACCATGATGGGAATGGACCCCATTCCGAAGTCAAAGTACGATTAAAGTTCATGAAATTAGTATTGTTTCACTCTTTGATGTCAGCCAAAAGTGCTCTTCGCAGCACCCACAATGTGCACAGTACTGACTCCTTCAGCAATTCGTACATGGTTACATGAATTGGTTGTTGCTGTTGTGTCTTTTGGCTTTTCCCAGTTAGGGGTCGCCACAGCGGAATTCCGGTCAGCTAATGATTGGCAGTAGATTTTTACATGCCGAGTTGCCAGCCCTGACGCACAACCTTCAACGAAGGTACGCTCATTCACGCATGTCTCCACGCAGAAGATGCTCTAGCTGAGAATCAAACCAGACAGCGTCTTACTGTGAGTCAACAACTCTACCGCAGCACCACCACCACAGTGTCGGTTACATGAATTGGTAATATTTCTAAATACAATTGTAAATTCTTTTTTATAAGACCTGTTGCTCCTACTACTATTGGAACTGTCTGGGTATCTTTCTTCCACATGGGTCTCGTTTCTGTCTGTGGATCCAAGTATTTATGACTTTGTGTCTCTCCGTACGTAAGACACTATAGTCACTGGGTGTGGCAATTTCAATGATCAATGCTACTTTTGTCTTCTTTTCTTGGACCACTATATCCAGTTTTCTAGCATCTATCTTTTGAACTTTGCGGAGTCTGCATGTCCTCCGTGTGGTCGCGTGGATTTCCTCCAGGTGCTCTGGTTTCCTCCCACATCCCAAAGACATGCTGTAGGTGGATTGGACACTCTAAATTGGCCCTAGGTATGAGTGCACGCATGTGTGTGCCTTCTGTGGAAGGTTGGGCACTGGGCTGGCAACTCAACACTGTAAAACTCCACTGCTAATCATGAGCAGACAAGGTGATCCGTTGTGGAGACCCCTAACCAGGAAACGCCGAAAGAAGAAGTCAAGTTTGAGCCTTCTCAAACCCAGTGATTCTGCACAGCCAGTCCAAGAAAAGTAAATAAATGGCCTGATTAAGAGCTTTGCTGTAGCTGTTAAATAGCAGAAACTAGAAGTAAAGGTACACCACTGTAAACTATCAATAAGGCAAACTGCAGAGTAGGAGCAGTACAACTGCACTGATGTATCACTGTCTGCTCAAGGATGTTTAAACATGAAAGCAGCTCACACTGGGTTATACTTTGCGTTCTAGCTTACACACAAGTGTACCTTACAGCTACATTTAATATTCTGCATTATTATATAATAGATTACAGTAGTCCAGGCACATGTGCAGAAAAGCAGGCGAAAAGCTGGGGAAGAAGATTTGGGACAGACAGGAAGAAGGCAAGAGGAAATGGGGGCATCCAACAACAAGGCAGATGGATTCTGTGAGAAAAGATCTGCAACAGTAATCATTGTAAACTTGTGACAGTGTGTGCTTATAAACGGTGAAATCCAGAAAATTAAAACCTTATGGTAATCATGAAGGGTAGTAAATTTCAAGAAGTCAGTCAATTGTGCAGTGTGTATAAAGGAATTCTTAAGAGCTTCCACTGACCCTTCACACACAATAAAAATATCAACAACACATCTCAGATAACATTTGATCAAGCACCAGAACTCTGAGTTATAAACTGTTTCACTCTTTCACTTTGCTAATGCCATATTAGCTAGGCTAAGGACGATAGCTGCTTATATTGCAATTCCACATTTCTGTTTGTAAATACTGCCATTAAAACCAAAAGAAATATTGCTCATACCAAATGAAGTACGTTAAAAATTAAGGTAATCTCACCTGAGAGGGCTAAGGTTTTCTTCACCATAGAATCTCTCCTAGCCTCTATACAGTACATGTGGGGCAGCACAGTGTAAAGTGCCAATACAGCAATCATCACCAAAATCAAATTGGCAAAGACAGAAACTGATTTAATTTTCCTCAGAAAATTGAGTGTCTAACACAAAAAGGTTAGTCCTGCTAACCAAAGGTTTAATATGATATTCCAAAAAAAATGATGCTGGTTCAGTGAAGCCACCTTCTCCTGATACCACTGGGGTGTGTGGAGGGTCCTGAAGATTCTTGTGAGGCCTGTCTCAGTACTGGTAAGAAATATAACAGTAAGGCGGCTGGAAACTGTAATAATGAAAAGACTGTTTTCAGAGCCAATGCTCCAAGTGTCAAGTTTTTATGTAGGGAAACTATTTTTAAGTTTAAAAGGAAGATAGCCCAAAACATGTCTGAAATTAGATAAAGTCTAAGCAGAAATCCTCTTGTAAAGTACTGCATTGAATCCCCAGGCCGTTCCTTTTTCACATTTCCACTTGAAGGGAACTGTAATGCCATTCTTGAAATGAAGGAGATAGAGTGGAAAATTCACCTTATCACCTACAACCCATCTGGACATAATTCTGATTGTTCAGTTAAATGCAGTCTTCAGCTTAGAAAACTAGAACACAAATTATTTTATTTATGGTTTTGATATGACAAGTTTGCTTTTTCTTTACTTTTTTGGACATTTTTATGCCTGTATTTTTGATGGTTTCTGCTTGTTTAATGTTCTACTACAACATATACACATGCATAGTAATTTGCATTTTTCCACACAGTTTATTGGATTTTTTTTTCAATTTTTAGTGCACGACTGGTTTTTATGGATACTCACTTTTAGCAGTGATCTCATAATGCCCTAAAGTGCTTGTCTTTCTTGTTTTTTTATTGCAGTTATGGTTACAGTTTTTATTTTGATTTTGATTGCATTTTATCTGTGATGTTTCTTTATATTGCATCGTTTCCAATGCTACTACAGTAGGTGCTGTTTTCTTGATTCACATGCCTATTGTTACACATGTACACACACACACACACACACACACACACACACACACACACACACACACACACACACACACACACACACACACATGCACACTCACACTCTCTCTCTTTCTCTCCTTCACTTCAGCTATCTGATGTTTATGTTGTTTCTTTTTAGTTTTTTTAGCTTTTCACTCCTTTTGGAAGGACCAGTGACATACCGCTCAAATTCTTAGTACAAAAAATCTGGATAAAGCCTAAAATACTGAGGGACAAAGGCCCAAAAATAGGGATGGATTTTAAATATTGCTGTTATAAACTTCATTCGAAAGTTGGTAGAATAACAGGTTTTATATTATAATGCATTTTTTGAATGATATGTAGTCTGAAACTCAAATGTGTCATTATTTGGTGACTTCAGTAGTCAATGATTTGCCAAAGAACACAAATTTCACGAGGAAAAAATCTGGACATTCTGTGAAAATCTGGACAGTTGAGATGTATGATCCAGAACTTTCCAGTCTTTTTTCTATTTGAATACAGTGGAGTATTTATGACCTTGTGTTTTCAGCTGCTTAGTTGGCTGTTTGGTTTCCAGAGGGGTTTTGCTGCTTGACTTTTAGAAGGATCTTATTGTCACCTTGATGCTAAATAGCCTTTAATGAAGGAGTTTTGTGATAACTTGTTCCGGTCTAGAGACAGGCTAGGAGTTAATTATTAGATCTGCTCTTCAGTTTATTTGGACTTTGTTTTCTTACTACTCTTTCTGATTTCTTATTTTAGTTCAGATTGTAAAAAATGGCTTGTAATACATCAAGCTAGCTTTTAGGTGTAGGCATGAGGTTGTCAATCAGGATTTATGATCCAGTTTATTACTGTTGTTTAACATTGTAAGGTTTAAGTATTTTTTTTTCTTTTTCATTTTTCGCAAATAACAAGAAACTGGAGTCAGTCCTCTACCTTAACACTGGAGACAGCTATTTTCTCGTATCTCTTTTGTGTGTTTTGTACTTGTTTGATCTGTGACTCACTTTTTGTGATACACAGGGTTCCTGGATATGAGGCAGATTTACCAGAGCCATTGGTGATTTTTGTCATTTAATTTGCCCTATGATTAGAAGGTTGAGTCTTCATTTTAAAGCCAACTGGCTTGGTTCTAGAGACTATAGGCTGACAATATCTTTGTTTATATGTTCAACATCCACTCCATTAATTTTCAAATCATGCTGGTAGGACTAACTATTCTGTATTTGCCAGGATCAGTAGTATGTCTACCCTTGTGGAAGGGGGTGAACAGAGCTGTTTACCACACCTGTGGCACAAATCCTATTTCATGACTGAAGCTGAACAGATTTAGGAACAAGCTGGACAGATTGTGCTTCATACTAAAAAGAAAACAGCAAAGCACACTGTCTGGATGCACAGAACTAGAGTACTTGACTTTTGCATATTTTTTCCTTTTTCTATATAGTTTTCTTATACTAGAGTTCCAACATAGGGGGTTATACCAGATCAAAGCACTGCCTTTGTGGTAGATGGCAATTCATGTCTCTATGCATGCATTAAGGTGTGACTAGAAACTATCCATAAATGCTGTGGTATTTTCTACTGACACTTCAAAGAGAGGGAGATTCTTATTGCATCAGGGTATACCTGTCAACTTCAGAACAAAGACAAAAATAATGAGGGGGCAAAGGTCCACGATGAAGGACAATTCTTAAATATTATTCTAATTCAATCAGAAAGTTAATAAAACCCCAGGAATTGCATCATCATGCATTATCTGAAATACGAATATGAACTTTTAATGCCTGCCATTATTGATTGACTGTACTCCTCAATTATATATTAGAAAAGCAAACAATGTATGACGAAGAATGCAAAATCAGGGATAATTCAGAGGTACATATCAAGTTATCATCAGTTAACTATTGTAGATTTCCTTTTGAAAAATCTTTAAAGACTTTAGGGTTTGTGGGCAAGTTGAGTTTGGTAAATACTACTGAACAGTGGGCAGATCTGACCAGTAATGGAGTATCCATAGGTGTAGACCATAACTGGGGCTATATTTATGAGAACTAGATCCAGTATTTTGGACCTCTATTTAAGGAGTGTATCTGACCTTTCAGAGTTCACTTTGATGAAATCTAGGACATATAGTGCATTATATTTGTAGTAGTAGTGCAAGAGACCAAATGTATGGAGAGAAAGCTGAAGTCTCCTAAAAGAACAGTGACAGAGTCAATGGAGACAGACTCTAGTTTAAGTATGCCTAATGAGATTTGTATGATGTACAAGAATGTGAAGGACCTCAAAGACATTGTCCTGCTGTATAAGGCTTAAAATGATGGCATTTATAGGAATATTGACATACTGATATGAATATTGACATTGGGGTTGGGAGGGTGGCTTAATGGTTAAGGTGTTTGCCTTACAAACACAAGGTGCAGGGTTTGAGTCTCACAAGGGATAATTGGCTAGGCTTACAATGGCTCACAAGGGCAGTTAGCCTAGTACTAACCTATGAAACCTATGAAAAACTATGCCCTGTATCACTGTCATTCCCAGGATTGAGTCTGAACATGTGGTAGGTATTGAACCCTAGAAGGAAGTCTGTATTATCACAGCACCAGAACCATGTTTCACTGGCAGTTAATATTCTCTAAGGTCAGAATGGTTTGTATGTCATACAGTTTCTTATTTGGGCATCATGCATTGAGCATCACTATGTTTATATGGCAACATTGCCTAAAATGACACAATGAGGTAAAGAAAGTTTTGGCCAACATACAAAAAATAATGGAGAAGACAGACATCAATGATAAATCCCGTAAGACTGTCCATTCTGTCCTTCCAGGCTGACACACTCAGAACTCTCCTCCCCAAAAATGCAAAACTAATAACTAAGCCAACTTTTAAAATCAATTATCCTTTGTTGATAATCAGTTTCAGAAACGGTAGGATTCTGATCAGAACAAGCTTCATGCCAGCCTTGGAAACACAGCTACAGAACCACATCATGTTTCTCTTCATATACTCCAAGGATGTGTGTGTCTCAGGTCATTCACTCCCAGATACACAAAAACCATGTCATGCATGTATCTGGGTGAAGGGACTTGAGTGTTCTTGTGACCTGTTAAATCCTGGCACCTGAGGTGCAGCTCATTGTCACCCATTCCTTGTTTTACCAGGTGAGTGGTGCTTACATGTTTCACTGTGGAGTCACCAATGACTAAGACATTACCATGTGTAGTGGCCCATCCAGGTAGCCTTAAATGTTTTGGTCCACAAGCTGAGTGACCCCTTATTTCAGTGTTTGTGATGGAAGCTGCTATATACGCAGATAGCATTTAAGCACCATGCTGTGGGATTTGTTGGCCCATGCAAACATCCCTCGGGCAATTTTGCTTAGGGAGAGATCTATTGATTACCTCAGGGTGGGAAGGTGTTTTTGCTGATGACTGGCATGAATGTAATGGAAATAAGACCCTGATGTTGACATTATTGACATTTGTCATTTCAGCTGTGTATGCACTGCACAGTGTCTGATAAATAAGTAAGGAGGCAATATGTATCCGAATTCAGTCATAACAAAAGAAAAGGTTGTACTTCTGGAAAAGGAGCATTCATGTGGCATTTTTTTTTTCATGCAGAATTCCTTGTTACAGTATGGTTCACTCAGAAAAGGCATCCATGGCATAATTCTGACATTTTGTTAATCTGATATGCTTCATGTAGAAGAGATATTACAGAAGAAACAAATGTATTCTGAAACAAAAAATAAATAAAACTATAGGTTTCTGCAAAACTGTCTGTAATGTGAGCATTTATATCACTGCTAAAGATGAAATCAGGAAAATATCACTGTATGCCCCATTTAAAGAGAAAAGTCATTGCACTGATGCAATTCATTTTCTCAGCTGCATATGTTGTCTTCTACTCAAACTCCAGTCTCAAACATTCATGTCCTCTGAGATTAATTACATTTTTTTCTTACTTTTTTAACTGGATATGACCGGTATTGTGGGTGTCTAAGTGAAAAGCCTCATTACATCATGTCTATTTACATTCAGCTCAGAAATGTAGCATTTGGCTCAGAAGAGGTTGCAATATTTCCTTAAGTAAGTTAATCTAAACAGCAAATGTCCAGTTTTCCTGTTGTATCACAATTGATCTTTACATGTTTGACTTGAGTAGCCTGACTACTTCAGTAGGGATTTCTGCAACAGCTATGGACGTCATTAAATGTTACTACATTAAGAATTGGGAATATAGCAAAAAAAAATCTGTATAGAAGCATATCTTTTTATACCTAAAGTCATGAGGACACTTCATATTTAAGTTTTTGATGCATTTATTTCTCTGAAGAAAAATGATAGCTGTCCTTTCATTTTAATATGAATGCTTTATAAATCTTTCAGTGTGTTGGTTTCTAATGACAATTCTATTTTTAGTTTAGCCCTACCTATAAAAAGTGTATCTGTGCATTGCTTTCAGATTCCATTACAAAGACTAGAACAGAGGAAATCTGCATCCCTGCCTTAAATCATTTGTACCTGTATATATGTATCTGGCATTAACAAATGGCATCATATTTTTTAAAGCTATGTTCTTTAACAGAGTTTCTTACAAATTAAGGATAGGAAATCTATGACAGATAAGATTGCTTGTCTATGATGCAATGAAAAGGATATATTAACTATACACTTTTTTAAATCTTAATATTCATAGTTTCATTCACCTTTTCTTGACAGTGAGATACACTTTATTAACATTCATATTAAATGGTTTGAGTCAAGACAGGAAAAGACACTGTCCCCCGGATTCTTGACGCCTTGCACAGCGTGCAACATCAGTGCAGGAGCTCTAGCAGGCAATATGTCTGCCGTGCAATCCAGGAACAGCCTGCAGGGGCATGCACGAGCACCCCTACACTAGTCCGGCATGGACTAAGCCCCTGTATGCAAATCACCCCATTTGCAGGAGAAATCCATGCAAATGAGGTGAATTTGTGATCCAGGAAGCTTGCAACCGGCCGTGCAGGACTAGTGCAATCTGCAGAAATGTACTCCTTTAGTAACCGAGTACATTTCTGCAAAATCCAAAACGGAGCTGTGACAGCTCCAAATAAAGGCTGCATATCATGTAGGAAGCATGTCAATAGCCAAGTATAAGGCCATTGGCATTTACAAACAGCCAAAAAAATAAAAAAATCAACTTTTATTTTTTTTAGCCGATCTCGGCTGTTTAAGCGTAGGGCAGTGGCGCGCAAATGGGATCAAGGGGAAAATAACAAAATAAACCTAAATTAAGCATTCTAACTAAAATCACTATTCTGCCATGCAAGTCAATGGCAGGCAGAAGCCAACATGGCCAGTGAGTAGTGGTTGCTAAGGGCGAGGCTCAGTGTGAGACATATAACTATGCATTAGCAGGCAATCCTATGCAAATGAGGGGAATGATAGTGAATCCAAGTTTTCCCCAGCATGCTAGTCAGGTCCCAACAGTGTAAGAGTAGGAAAAGATTGGTGCAAGCCTAGGAGTTAGCTGACATCATGGAGGGGGGGTGTGTCAGGCATACTCTTAGCGGATTGGAGCCCTGTGGCTCAGGTTTGCTCCTAGCTAAGCACAGTTAAGCAAGGGGGTGTGTCTGACTCTGCCTAGCATTCTGTACATTGCCTAAGCAGGTGTGTGTGATGTGCACCGGGTTTTAAAGGTTTTAAAAGAAGTTAAACCAGGAAATAGCAGATCTTTGCACATTTGAATGCTCTGTTTGTGCGGCGCACCACTGGGCTTAAACAGGAAGGCAATGGGAAGGGAAAACAGCAGTAGGAAGGTAATCTAGGAGAACTAGCATAGCTGGCAGGTGATATGTATCAGAAGCAACCAATTACACAGGCAGCAGACCAGTCCAGCCCAGAACACTGCTATAAACTCTGCAAACACCTTCCCCTCTGGTTTTTCCCACACTCTACACCACCGGCGTAAACAAGTGAGGAATGTTTAACACTCACAACAGCAAAATGATAGGGGCTGCAATAGCTATCATACAACTTGTGGAAGAGGCAGAGGGTGGTGAGAGTGTGAATGCTGTCGACCAACCCACAGTGAGGAGACGGAGAAGACTGTACAGACCCAGGGTAACCTACCAGAGGCTACTTGAGCTGAAGATAGTGGAGAGCTATAGGGTGGACAGGGGCCTCCGACAGCAAATTGTTGAGCTGTGCTGGCCACGCCTCACACACAGAACTAACAGAGGGGACTCCATCCCAGTGGATACCAAAGTATGAGTAGGCCTAAGAATACTAGCTACAGGTACCTTCCAAAGGCCAACTGGGGATATGATGGAGATCTCACAGGCATCAGCATCCAAGGTACTCCACCAGTTCCTGGATGCCATGTCAGCACATGTCAGTGAGAATGTATATTTCCCCAACACCCATGAGGCATTGGCCAGCAATATGCAACTGTTCCACCAAATAGCAGAATACCCTGAGGTAGTGGGTGCTATAGACTGCATGCACATATGCATCAAAGCACAACCCGGTGAGCGGGGTAGGTCTACATCAACCACAACGGCTTCCCCTCCATCAACTGACAGGTCGTGTGTGATGTCCAGGGCATAATAATGAATGCGTGTGCTGGCTGCCCTGGAAACCATCACAATTCCCACATCTGGCATCTGACGCAGCTGTACCAGAGATTTGCCAGTGGGGACATCCCTCATGGTCAGGATGCTGGATACACACTGGAGCCGTGGCTGATGATACCCATCAGAAATGCACACACACCCGAACAAGAACTCCATAATGAGGCACATGTACAGACCAGAATTATAGTAGAACATGTGTTTGGGATGCTCAAGTCATGGCTCCAGTGCATGGGCACATCTGGTGGAGCCTTGCAGTACTCACCAGTTACATGTACCCAAATTGTCCTCATATGTTGCCATGCTACACAATATGATCCTGCGGAAGCAGCTGCAGCAGGAACAGCATGGGGCAGAGCCACACAGCCCCCACCATTGCCAAGGCCTGCACAGGCACAGAGTGACTCAGAGGAGGAACAACCTGAACCTGCTCCAGTAGGCAGAGGGAGGCGTGCCCAGTATGCCCTGGCCTTGGCAAAGAGGCAAAGCATAGCATATACACTGACATTGGAGGGACCCAGGGAATAACACCTTTCTCTGACTCTCACATACAGTAAACATGATGCCAAACATTACACTACCTGTGCTCAACCATGTGTAGAGAGTGCACTATGTGCATCCAACATATGCAGCCCTGCAGCACCATCCTCAATACTGGGGCACCCACAAGGTAAGTGACACACACATGCCAGTCAGGGGGGTTCACATACCCAACAACAGTCACAGCCAGCAGGATAGGTGTAGAAAAACACAAATAAAGGCTGTGCTATGGCCTCTGAATGAGGCCTATGGGTAACCCCCCCTGGCCTACACAGACAGACTACAGCAGGTCAGGCAGTGGGATGTCAGTTCTGAAGGGTAGGAAGTCAGAAACTAATATGTAGGTAAATAAAAGCTAAGATCTGTAGTACACTGGTATGCTTCTAGTCAGCATGATAGGTAAGACTACAGAATGAAATGGAGTACCTGACATACCAGTACAGTCATAGCAAATGTCTACAAGTGTCAGGTGTGCCGTCCCCACCCAACGTAGACATATAGTAACAGCCAGGTATGTCCCCTCAAATCCTGTGTAGAAATGTAGAAATAGTCAGGTGTACCCCCCATCCTATGTAGAAATGTAGTAACAGTCAGGTGTGCCCCCCAATCCTGTGTAGAAATGTAGAAATAGTCAGGTGTGCCCCCCCATCCTATGCAGAAATGTAGTAACAGGCAATGCCAAATGATCGACGGATACCCTGCAGAAACAGTATGCTACCTGTAGATGTACAACACATAGGTCAGCACTGCAGTGCAGACTACCTGGACTTGATCCACACATTCAATACAGACGGGCATACTGGGCATGCTCACACACTTAGAGAAATGAAGGCAATGTCAGTCAACAACATACTGAAAGGTCATACTGGGCATGTTCACACACAAACACATGAAAGCCATGTCTGCAAACACCAGTGGGCCAGACATATCTGGCAGTTGCAGATGTTAGTGCAGACACTCCTCAGTATGCACCACACATGCTTTGCCCACACAGTGGACAGGAATGCAGACATATATCTATGAACAACACACTATAATAAGCCAAAGGTAGATGTACATAGATGTTTGGAAGAGGGTGACTGTGACAAGGAGCCATCCAGGCCTGTTCCACCCAGCACACAGCCAAAGGGCTACAACCACATGAGGTTCAGATGTCACTCACTGTAGATACTAGCCACTGGTATCTGTCAGCAGTACAGACTATGTGGTGCACGTGCTAGCTGTGCAACATGACTGTACAAGGAAGTAGTCATCTAGCAGCTGTATACACGTACCTGTGAAATATGACCCTGTGTGTGCCCGCATGTGGTGTGTCAACCTCTAGATGAATAGGTTATGGCCCATGCACACACACTGCCCTCTCTATAGCCCTACTATGACAAGCCTGATGAGGTCATCCACTGTGAAATACACCTTTGGGATGGTTGTAGCTCAGTAATCTCCGTGGCACATCCTATAACTGCGTACTGCTGTAATGTGATAAACTAGTTATGTAGGAGTTCCAATCCCAGACATGGCAAGTGTGTGTGTGTGTGTGTGTGTGTGTGTGTGTGTGTGTGTGTGTGTGTGTGTGTGTGTGTGTGTGTGTGTGTGTGTGTGTGTGTGTGTGTGTGTGTGTGTGTGTGTGTGTGTTTGTGTGTCTGTCTGTCTGTCTCTGTCTGTGAAGAGAGCAATGCTTTTTAGGGTAATCACACTCCATACAACTGAAACGCTCTGCTTTGGTAAGGCTGCTGATGTCATCCACCTGGAAATACATCTCTGGGAAAGTTTTAGCTCAGTAATCTTCATAGCGCATGCCATAACTGCGTACTGCTGTAGTGTGATAAATTAGTTAGGTATGAGTTCTAATCCCAGACTTGGCAAGTGTTTGTGTCTCTGTTTGACTCTGTCTGTGTAGAGAGCAATGTTTTTTTAGGGTAGTCACACTCCCTACAATTCAAATGCTCTTACTTTGGCAAGGCTGCTGATGTCATCCACCTAGAAATACACCTCTGGGAAAGTTGTAGCCCAGTAATCTCAATAGAGCATCCTATAACTGTGTACTGCTGTACTGTGATAAATTAGTTAGGTAGGAGTTCTAATTCCAGACTTGGCAAGTGTGTGTGTGTGTGTCTGTCTGTGTAGAGAGCAATGCTTTTTAGGGTAGTCACACTCCCTACAATTTACACTTTACTTTGGCAAGAGTGCAGAAGTCATCCACCTAGAAATGCCCCTATGTGAAGGATGTAGCCCAGTAGTCTCTGTAGCATGTCCTATAACTGCATACTGCTGTACTAAGATAGAATAGTTAGGTAGGAGTTCTAATCCCAGACCTGGCAATTGTGTGTGTGTGCATTTCTAATGGTTGTGTTGGGAGCAATGCATTTTAGGCTACTCACATTCACTACAATTCAAATGGCCTACTTTGGCAATCCTGCTGATGTCATTCACTTTGAAATACACCTTTGGGGAAGTAGAACTCCAGTAATCTCTGTTGTGCATCCTATAACAGCACCATTCTGTAGTGTGATATAGAACCTCTGGTAGGGGTTCTATCCCCACACATGGCACTGACGGATATTTTGTGTGTGTTTCTATGTTTGTGTAGGGAGCAATGCATATTAGGCTAGTCACATCCATTACAATTCAAATGCCCTACTTTGGCAATCCTGCTGATGTCATTCACTGTGAAATACACCTTTGGGGAAGGAGAACTCCAGTAATTTCCATGGTGTGTCCTATAACAGCATCATGCTATAGTGTGATATAGAACTCTGGTAGGGTCCTATCCCCACACATGGCATTGGTGGATGTTTTGTGTGTGTTACTATGCTTGTGTAGGGAGCAATGCATATTAGGCTAGTCACATTCATTACAATTCAAATGCCTTACTTTGGCAATCCTGCTGATGTCATTCACTGTGAAATACACCATTGGGTAAAGAGAACTCCAGTAATCTCCATGGTGCGTCCTATAAAGGCATAGTGCTATAGTGTAATATACTAGTTAGGTAGGAGTTCTAATCTCAGACAGGACAGGTGATTTTTGTGTGTGTGTGTGTGTGTGTGTGTGTGTGTGTGTGTGTGTGTGTGTGTGTGTGTGTGTGTGTGTGTGTGTGTGTGTGTATGTTTGTCATTCATATCCTGTGTGGTAGTGGTTGTGACTGTGTAACAACTGCACTCAATGTTGAGTGGGTTTTGCAAACTTCTTATTTGGTGGGCCAGGTATATATCACAATGTCCACCGTACAGGGATAACAAATGTGAAATAGCCAAGAGGCTGGTGTGCAGATCCATACCCCTAAATGTGACATCAATGCCAGATGAACAGCGTTAGCAACCGTTGTATTACCCGGGGTACACTCTCAACCCATGTCTCATACGCACACACATTTGCCTAGGCAACAGCTGCTATGTTGGTTTTACCCTGCATATTGCCCACTGATAGTAACCATGGTGTGATTGCAGTGGGCTACAGAGGGCATGGCACCCTGTCCATCAGTTTAATAGGAATGTACATGCCAACAGTTCACCTCCCCCATGTTCCCCACTAGACATCTGCAACACCTGTGGTGCCATCAAATGTGACCCACAAATGACATAACATGGCTGAAACACAAGCCCTGTATGGACAGATGCCACTGACGCCAGGGTATACCAGTATCATGCTATCAGTGTAGGTGTAGGGCCAACCTGCTGTCTATGAACAGTTCCTGCCACATGAGGCCAGGACTGGCACATCTGATGATAATGATCAGTGTACACAACATAGGCCAGACACCCCAGGTACAGTTCCACATGTCACTATACATGCATGTGGGAGGTGTGCACATCCCAGATAGTGTCCATATCCTGGACTAAGGAATACATACATGGCAAGCAATGCACAGTGTTGGCCACATGCAATAGTCACCCAGGTGACTGGATGGTGAATACAATACCCACCTGTGTGGGCAACTCCAGACACTAAAGCCCTGAGTCACAATGCAGACCAGTGGCATGTGGCCTGATGCCAAGGTATACCCATCACCTAGCCTTGTATAGCCATCTGGCACCATCAACCACAACACACCCGTAAAGCAGTGCACACATGCATGTCAGTACTGGCACCCGTGTCTGTGTGTGTGGTGTATGATACATATGACCACATTCACACTCACTACAACCCCCACTGGCATACTGAAGCATGCTGTCTGATGTCAGACACCCCCACATACCCTTTGCACATATAACCTCCGTATGACCCCTGTGATGCATGTGATACCTGCACAGTACTGTGTTGTGGCAATCCCATTAGTGATTAGTTGTATTCCTGGCCCTGCAAAGTATGGCAATGTGTGTACGTCCCTGTGAGAGTTTGGCTGTGTTGATGCTGACACCTGTTCATTTGGGCAGGCATGGGTACTACACCTACGACATAGCTACCATATCCCTGTTGTAGATGTCACTCACCATCACATATATGTTCTGAGGGCTCCCCAACATGTAACCTATGTGGTGCATCCAATAACTGCATGGACATGTGATAGCACTGCCTAGTCATCGAGGGTTTGATACCCTGTACTGGTAAGTGCATGATACAAACATGTGTACGTTTTACTATCCCACCCCTCCCTGCCTTTTATGTGCCTCTGCCTGCCTCTCTTACTCCTTATCTGGTGGAAGTGGAGACTTACACCTGCTTTGCTTAGGCAGCAGCATGTGTATTTTAAGTGATGCTCAAGATCAGCTGATGGTCTCTGCATTAATTGCAGCCTTCCTCTAGTTGATTGCATGTGGAACAGCTGTGGTAACATTTCCATAGCCAATTGCATGGAAACACACACCTATATCTAGGAACATTATGCTGCTGTTGGGTCTTTCATTCACTGTGAGCAGGAATTCGATATGTTGTTTGGCAAACAGCATCTCAGATTGATTGTGGTGCACCTCTAACAACATACACTGTGGAAACAGGTCAATACACAGGAGAGGGATGTACCTGACCTGACTACAGACTGTAAGTGCTGCTATACTACATTTGGAGTAATATTGATTTAACAGGGTGTGTGTGGATATGGCTGTCCTACATGCTTACATACCTGCCATGTCAGTGCTATGTTAATGAAGGAACACCCATCTGTAGGGCCATCTGTGGACTGGTCAGTGTGTGATGCCTTTTGTTTCAGGTGTTACCCACTGAGCATCTATCTGTGAACTGTGGAAGATAGTGTGAGGATTGCAGTCTGTAGATGGTGACAGCTGTGAGTTACTGATTTTATATCCCTCGTGGGACATATGGTGCAACAAACTCTGTTACAACAGTAAATGCATGAGGTTATCACAGCAACATGTCAATATTGGCCCTGTGTATGTGCCTCATGTCACAGCCCTGACAACCTTTGTACATATGTCATGCAGTAAGGGGTGCATATGTACTGTACACCATAATTAGTGACATTATATCTGGTAACAAGATAGTGAGATATCAGACTGCTACACATATAGTGTATAGTAGGGGTTATATGTGATGACATAACCTGGAAATTCTGTGGTGATGTGTACAGTATTGAGGTCTATGTACTTATGGTGATTGTCGACAGTGTGTATATTGTTAATATGTACCTTGGCCTGTGTACAGGCTATGGTAGATGTCATTGTTCTTGGTCCTATTCTATCTGATGTTACATGCTGCTCCACTGTATGTTACCCTATTAGCTTACATGTTTGTAAGGCCATACGCACACATGTCCCATACCACAGACAGGCAGTGGACCACACTGTGTAGTGGCCCAGTATATGTAGGGTTAGTGTGTGGGTGGCACATATGAGGTTGGTGTTGAACAGACAGTCCATATACTGTAATAATATGCTAGCATACCATATGTAGCTGTGGCTGTGTTCACATTGGTTGTGGTGATGTACTTACACGCAGGTGTATGTTACTCTGTGCTGTGGCATGCCTGTAGAGCCTGCTATGCCAGACAGACTGTTCCATTCGACAGTGTGCTTGTGATGGTGTCAGTTGTGCCTTGTTATGTAACAGTTACATCCCTGTGTGTCAACTGAGGTCTTTACCCCCTAGGGATTGTCTACAGTGTGTAGATAGAGGCTGCTGAACTATACACCTGCATTACTTACCATTGATTGTTTGGTATCCTGTGGCCCAGTCTGTCTTTACTATTGTACTACTTGATGGCCTTGACCTGGATAGCAACATTTGTTAACATTTCCAGACTACTCTATTAGTATAACTGTTTCACATTTGCATTACTCAGTTTATATGTATGTCCGTGTCTAAACAGCTATATGACATGGCATATACAACTGTAATAGTACACAAATAAAGCTTTCCCATTTATGCACACCTGTGTGTGGTGTTATAGCCTTTGATATCTCTGTGGGCATATGTTGCAGCCAATGAATGTCATTTGTATGGGTGGCTCATACAGTCTCCAGTTGGTAAGGTGGTAACTGTAGGAATAGTGGCTGTCCCATATTGTGTGCATGTACTACATATGTAACTCAATGTACATATCTCTTTTTAACTATTCTTCCTTTGTACCGGATTTGACTCTTATTGACACATTAGCTAAAGGCCTTACCTTTGTTCCAACATTCAGAAGTAAAATAGAAAGAACACTTGTTGACCTTAGAATTTTCACACGAAAGCTTAACTTAAATGTTTTACTGAGTAACACTTCTAGCCTCAGAAATGATTTAAGAGTGGCTAGTGTGTTCATCCCAATTTTACATCCTACCATAGCCCTTTTTGAAAAAGTCTGTGAGAATGACATCAGGAATATGTCTAACTCACATCGACCTTCTGAGTCTTATGAACTAACATTACCCAAACAGAAAGGGATGCACTGGTTGGGTTGAAATTTGCAAATATACGGATTATGAAACCTGACAAGGGGGGTGGACTTTTTTTTTATGGACCAGGATGATTACACTTCTAGTATTGAAACTTTACTTCATAGTGAAGCTTATTTGGAAGTCTCTTTGAACAAAGTCAACGGTGCTTACCGTAAACTGTCGGGGTTCATTAGAGACCTCTTTATAGACGGACGGATTGATATGGATTTGTTTAAATACTTGGAGATTGCTCACCCAATCATCCCAAGTCTATTTGGTCTTCCCAAAATTCACAAAAACTTTACCATGCCCCCCTTTCGTCCAATCATTGACGGACGACAGTCATTAACCTTTGGTTGTGCAAAATATGTGGATCTGAAATTAAAGGAAGCCTTAATAGGGGAAAAACAGATTTGTAGGGACTCATGGGCTTTCTTAAAGCAATCAATGAAATTCCCTTTGATGAAAATCTCAACTTCCTCACGATAGATGTATGTGACCTATACACTTCCATTTTACAAGATGTTGGTTGTGAATGGGTAAGGGATTTCTTGTTGGAGAAACATCTAGAGGGCCAAGTCATTGATACGATCATTTATTTGTTGGAATTAGTACTTAAAAACAACTATTTTTTGTTTAATGGACATCTGTACCTACAAAAAACTGGGGTGGCGATGGGTTCCCCCTGTGGCACAACTTTCGCCAATGTAGTAATGGCATTTTGGGAGAAACATTACCTGTTTACCAATTCTATTTTTGAGAACAAAGTTGCATGGTACACCAGATATTTGGATGATATTTTCATCTTATGGAAGGGCGACAGCACTTCAGCTAGTAACCTTTTGAATGAAATGGAGAAACAGACTAACTCTTTGAAATTTACCTGGGAATTTCGAACTGACTTGGTCTCATATTTAGATGTAGAACTAAGAAAGGATTTAGGTGGAAGGAGTTTCACTTCTAAAATCTTTAGAAAATCAACATACTCTAACGCCTTCTTACACTTCTCCAGTTGCCATCCACAACATCAGAAGAGAGGGGTTGTCAAGGGACAATTAGTTAGAGCCTTAAGGATGACAACTTTGGATGATGATTTTTTTCAAGAATGTGAAATTCTGAAGAACATGTTTGTGAAACGTGGTTACCCCAACAGATTGGTTAACAATTTGATTAGGGAAGTTTCAAATAAAAGGACCAGTGGTAGTTTCAAGCCAATCTTAAACATCAGGGAACTGAATACAATGCTAGAACAAGTCATAGAGAGAACTGATGTAGGAACACAGATGGATTTGGGGTACCCACATTTAGATAATTGTCCCCAAATTCATTTGAGGGCCGATGGGTCAACCAGTTTGAATTTCATCACTACATTTTCCTCAGATGCAGACTTGTTAAAATCTATTTTTTGTAAAAACTGGTGTTTTTTGTCTGAAGATCAAAGTGTCAATAAATACATCACCGAATACCCCCAGTTTACCTTTAGGAGGGGAATGAATTTGAAAAGCATATTAGAACACAGTAAACCTTACTGCCACAAACCACACTGTGGTATGTACAAATGTGAGAACTGCACTTGGTGTAAATACATCAAAGTGACTAGTTCATTAACAGTGGGTAGAATTAAAATTTACATCAATGACAAATTCAATTGTAACACCAGAGGAGTAGTTTATTTAGGGTTATGTTCCCAATGCTCTTCTTTATATGTGGGCAAAATGGATAGATCACTGACAAATAGAATTTATGAGCATTGTTATGCTATTAGGAAGAACAATTTCAATAATGCACTAGCTAGACATGTGTTTAGCTTTCCAGGACATGAATTTCAGTTTTTAATAATTGATAAGGTCTCAGATAGTGGTAAGGGTGGCCCTATTTGTTTAAAACTAGAGGAGAAAGAAGTGTTGTGGCAACTAAAATTGAATGCTGCAACACCACCAGGGCTAAATGATGTTATTTCCATCAAAAGCATTTTAAAATTAAAAGCTTTAATAAGATGAGAGATTTCTCTCATTAGGTATACGTTATGTGTCTTTTATGACAGTAAATGGAACATTTCATGCTATCTAGTACTATTTATTGCATTTTATACCATGCTTTATTATGCTTGTTATTTGTTTCTTTAAAATGAGGTGGGTCGTTTTTTCAATTGATGACATCACTAATTTAATTGTATTTAAGGTTTGTGAATTGAATTTTGATTGTCTGAAGAAGTTTACAACATTCAAGTAAACGAAAGCGCTAACTTTTAAGTGTGTTGTTTCCAGTGTGGTTTTTTTCCTCTTTCTTTTTTGGTTATACAGTTTTTTATACATTTGTGTTTATTTATTTTTATATGTAGTTACATATATATCCATTTATATGTATACATATATATGTATAGCTGTATCTGCATATATGTGTCTGTGTATCCTAGTGATGCCCATGTCGTGTCTGGTCCTGGTTATGGGATCTGCAACACTTGGTAGTGTATTGCAGGGGACGTGTTTGGCTGTGGAGGATATACCTATTCATACAAGACATATATTGTTTGGGCCATCTCAACCCCATTAGTGTTGCATGTGGACATATATGTTTTTGTTATTTCTCCATTGTTATCTACAGATGTATGTCCATATCTATCTATCTATCTTTCTATATATATAAATATATATATAGATAGATAGATATATATCTGCTGACACACACACACATACATATATGTATATATATATATATATATATATATATATATATATATATATATAAAACCTGCCTTGTATATTTAGACATATAGCTGTAGACATACATATCTATAGATATAGGCATTTGAATGTATATATGTTCATATATATTTATACACATGTATATATTTATATATATATATATATATATATATATATATATATATATATATACACATATATATACATATACATATATCTACATATATAGATATGTTCTATCTGTTTAGATATTAATATATTTACTCACACACACATACATCTTAGTGTTGGAATACATTCTCTGTACTGTTGAATGACTGGGCTGGATGATACGTTTTTGAAAACATCAGGATTATGTATATCTGACATGGCTTAGTGGTAAATATCTTTGGCTATGTTGTGCAGGGTCCTGGGTTCAAGTCTTGCAGAAGCTGTTTATTTTGTTGCTGGGCAGAACACGGGCCCTTGGATACAGAGTGATTAAGGTACTTTAAAGCAGTTGTAAGAAGGTTTGCACAGGTTTGTGTGGAGGTAAGCACTGCTAACGTCCCGTTGCAGTTTCTTATACTCAGTTAACTTCTAAAATACTTAACCTGTGTAGACATTGCTTACCCCCATGCACACAGGCTTAAACATGCTTACTGCTGCTTAAAAGTGCTTACTCCTGCTTACCCCCATGCTAATTTCTTTAAAAGAAAAGAAAAAGGGGTTGATAGGAAAGTGGTGAAAAAAGGAGCACAAAGAAGGAAAGACAGTAGGGAAAATAGCCAGGGATGTGCAGGAAGGGTGTAGGGAATGTCCATAGCTGCCCATTTCTTTTACAACAACAGCTCTGTATATATACTGAATTTGGAGGCAGAGTTGGACACTCAAACCTCTGGGAGGGGGTGAGGACAACAATAATACATTGTGATGCCAATTTGACTAGATTGCATGTGTCCAGTGGACATGTGTGCGAAATGGACAGCTATGTATGGGGCGAGACTTTTT
>NC_056736.1:286476414-286628914 GCF_019279795.1 Protopterus annectens | reverse complement strand
CTGTCGACTCTGGGATTCCGGATACTGGCTAAGGCTCTTTCCACCCCTATAGTGCCTTCTTTTAGGCAAGTTTCAAATAATAAATTCACCACCGTAACAGGAACAGGCAAGCAAAAACTGAGGGTAATGCTACTCAATCCTAGAAATCTAAATCTCAAAATGCACTCACTAGAGGCACTCCTTAAAATGGAGAACATCGATATCTGTGCAGTGACTGAGACTTGATTCAAGGCTCTAGAGAGCACCCCTGCATTACCAGGCTATAACTCATACCCCACTTTTCGGCCATCTAACCTGGACCAGAACACCAAAGGTGGAGGTGTGTCCATATTCATTAAGGATATCCACACCCCCAGGCTAGTTGTGTAACATATAATGCATCCGAGATTATCCAAGTGCAACTAACACTGGGCAAAACTGCAATCCAAATTGTAGCTTGCTACAGATCCCCCACCATACCCCAGGATTCTTACTCCTCTTTTCTTGATATACTGGAAAATATTTGGGTTCAACCAAACACCCTAATAATGGGTGATTTCAACCAGCCCACCATTAACTGGGAAAACTACTCATGTAACACCTCCTTCGCTCAACACTTTCTGGAATTCATAAATTTCAATGCCCTGGATCAACTTATCCATATCTCCCACCAGTGGCAACAATATCCTTGACCTAGTCATTACCAACACGAGTGACCGGTGTTCCACACCTGAAATCAACTCCTCGTTGGTCAGATCTGACCATAAGCTAATCACCTTAAATATCCGCATCCCACCCCCACCTACCATTAAGGAAACCACAGTAAAATATTTCTCCAAAGCCAACTTCATGACACCCATGCAGATGGACAATACAGTTACAACTGCTAAATCCTACACAAATGCACCCTATAAGCACTTACACATGTGCATGGATCATGCCATCCCAAACGGACCCAAGATGCTATCCTCCAAAAAAAAGAAGCCAATCTGGCGGTCTCCTGCCATAAACAAACACTACAACAGAAGGAAGAAACTGTTGCAAAAGAGAATAAAATCCCATGAGTGAAGGAGCTGCCTGGTCAGCCTCAGTAAGAAGCTGAGATCCCTTATAAGATCCTCCAAAGCTAGCGACAAAAACAAAATCGCCACTAATTCTAAGGGCAACCACAAAGCATTCTATAGCTATGTCAAGAATCTCAATGGCAACACCCAGATCTACTCAGTTACAGCATAATGGCACAAAAATTACAGAACCAACTGATAGTGCCAACATCCTGGTAGATAGGGTCAGTGCTAACTTTACCCCCCTCTCACTCCCTACAATCACATCTATGCAGGTAAAAGCTGCACTCTCTAAAACCAAAAACACAGCATCCTTGGGACCGGACAACATCCCAGGTTGTATTTTACACAAACTTCAGAATTAATTGGCTCCCTACCTAAGCACCATATTCAATCATAGTCTCACGTCAGGCTTTGTGCCCACTGAATGGCTCACAGCAACAGTTATCCCACTCCACAAAGGGGGAGCCACCAATGATCCTGGGAACTATCGCCCTAATAGCCTGACAAGCCTGGTCTGCAAAGCCATGGAACGCATCATCATGGAACTCAAACAGACAATGGTAACCTCCAAACTCTGGACCACACCCAGTTCGGGTTTGTGAAAGGCAGATCATGCTTTCTGAACCTGATCGACTTCTTTGAGGCAGTCACCAAAGCCGTAGACAAGAGTAAGGTGGTTCACACAGCCTATCTTGACCTCGCCAAAACATTCAATACCATCCACCATTCTGGAATTATAGCTAAACTCACTAAACTAGGTATAAATCCCTATGTCACAAGATGGGTGGCCAACTGGCTCACAGACATAACCCACCTGGTCCCCTGTCAACAAATTATATTCCTGGGAGTAAAAGTTGCAAACTCCAAATATGACTTCAAACCAGTGACAAGTTGAGTACCTCAGGCCTCAGTCCTGGGACTTCTCCTGTTTGGTATCTACTTCTCTGAAGTACAGGTCAACACAAAAGGCCTTCGGCTACAAAGTTCACAGATGACTGCAAACTAGGAGCCAAAGTCGAGTCCCCAAATGATGTGGACATCCTACAGAAGGGTCTCACTGAGACAGATGACTGGTGTCACAGGCATGGCCTCAAGCTCAATGCTAAAAACTGCATGGTTATCCCCTTTGGTAAAAACTCTGTACCCATGAACTACCACATAAACGGCAGTCTACTTAATGCTGAATGTGTGATAAGAAACCTTGGGACCCAGGTGGACAGTAGTCTCTCCTTTGATAATCACATTGCCACAGTAGTCAGGTAATCTTATGTGGCACACCTCATCACAAAAGGGTTCTCATCCAGGAAAAAAGAGGTCACTGTTCCCCTCTACTCAGCACTCATTAGACCCATTATAGATTACAACGCCCCTTATGTACCCTCACAAGATATCCGCAGCAGCTGCCTCAAATAGATGCCCTACACTGACCCTCTCAAAAATCTCCAGCTATACTCTGTAGCATATCGCCTACTCCGAGGAGATGTTAAACCCAGAGCTGTTGGACATGCGACACCTTAAGAAATCCCAATCCCTCAGAGCTACACACTCTAGGGACCTAAACCTTGTCACCACAATAAAGAGGACATGCTGCAGGGATAGATTCCTGTCCCAGAGACTTCCTATACTCTAAAACAAGCTACCCATGTATGTCAAGCAAAGTTCCTCAATAGCACTCTAAGAAAGATCTTGATGAGTGGATGGGAAATAGGAAATACACCCCGGGGATCACTTCTGTGGCTCTGCTCGACAGGGGCACAGGAAATTAACTTTCTTGGGTGGCGTAAGCCAGGGAACTTTGTTGGCTAGGCTTACTTAGGCCCTTGGGCCGATAGCCTAGTACCTACCTATGAACCTATAATGTTATCAGGTACAAGTTAGGAAGAAATTTAATACAAACAGTGCAGCAATCAACTGGAATAAAATGAATGAAGTACAACACCTCAAAATCAGCTTTAGGAAACTTTGTCACAAAGTACAAACAATTTTAGGAAAGGAAAAGGATTTTAGAAACGAATGCTGCAGTATATGTTGGGGAACCACAGCAAAAACAGTTAAACAAGTAAATACATTTTGTTGGGCTCATCCTATTGGCAGATTGTACCACACTTTTCAGCCAGTTTAGCTGTCTTCCAATTACCAGAAATTATGAACATATTTACTATTATACTGCACATATCTTACCTGCAATTGACCACCCAGACTGAATCACAGGTTTTACTGGTTCTGGCTGATGCTGGAAAAGTCTGTTGAATTTGTCCTGCATTTCCTCATGCTTTTTCTCTTCCACCTCCTCTTTAACAGCTTCTTCCCCCTTTGGCTTGTTTTCTTCCTGAAGTTTCCGTCGTCGTTGCTCAATCTCCTCCTGATGTACATAGTCTTGCCACTGTTTCTCCTGATCCTGAACTTGTCTTGTTAACAATAAAAAGACAGTTTTAATAAACACACATGCAACAAACTAGACTTACTACAAATGAGCAGAAAAAGAATAATCTGAAATGGCTGTAGTACTGTTTTTGTACAACATTTTACGGTACCTGCATTTGATTTTTTTTTTAAACTTTCATTAAACTATCTTATCAGACTTTAGCCATGCTTCCATGCTAGTAATCAGTTGCATATATGCTGACTACAGTTTCACAGCTTCTTGCCATGATCAGCTATCAGGACTCCTTTACCAAGTACTTTACATTCGTAAGGATCAGACAGTGCAGAAGTCTGAATGCCAAATTTAAGACCTACTGGCCTTCAAGAAAATTTTCTTCATTTGTACCCCAGCAAGCTACCAGTCATCAACTTCCTCCAGCCAATTAGTAAATTCATTCCCTCATACTCAATGATGACAGTCTGTTGAAAAGGGGCCATTTTACCACCTGTCTGTCTGTAAGATAGCTAGTTGACAGGGCCGAGTGGGAGGGGTAGAACGAAAGTTCTGTGAGTAGATTATAGAGAGAGATTGTGTCAACTACTTTTGATAGGTCAAGAAAAATAGATGAAACCAAGTGGCCTGAATTTCTCATGTGGTATATAGTGTTTGTAAATCTGAGAAGGGCAGCTGTGGTACTGTGGCTGGGATGAAAGCCATGTTGGATATTGGAGAGGAGGTTATTATTGATGAGGTACTTTAAGAATTGTGAATGAATACATTTGTATAGGATTTTTGATAAAGGTGATAAGATAGCTGTAGGCTTAGAGTTGGTTATTTCTGTGCCTAACTGAAAGCTAGGGTCCTCAGACAAAACTCCTAGACATCCAGAACCTCAGAGATCATCTGGTCTCAGTCTGTACTCCGACTGTGCAGCTAAAACCTGGAACAGACTTCCTACATCAGTCAGACCTATTCCTCACCTTAAAGATTTCAGATTTTTACAAGCTGAAAGACACAACAACTAAATTAATTTCTCCAACTCTCATCTCTGTTCTTGCTTTTCACCATCCTAATTTTACTGAAACAGGATTACCTGTCTCCCTTTGAACTTCTCTACTGTAACACACTTCCTCTTCTGCTTTTGAAGTATATCCTCAGAATTACATTACATCTATGATATTAACCTAATTTATCATGTCTATATTGGTAGAATTACAGCTTTTTACCTCTGTAATAATGTATTTTTATCATTGTAATGTTAATTAAATCCTACTGCTAAATCAACTAATGTCTGTCTTGGAGCACATAATTGTGGAACTTTTCTCCCTGGGCCTCTGCTGAAAATGGACACTTCTGTTCAAGTCAGACTTTTTCTGTAAACAAATGTCTATTAATCAATAAATATGAAGCTAGCAGGAGGTCCTCAAGGCTTCTTGATGAGACCTTTTTATTAAATTCCATATCAACACTAAAATTATGAACAAAAAATTACCCTTATGCTGATGATACTACTTAGGTTTACTGGAAACTTCTGAAAAGTATGACAGGGTTACAGTCTGATTTTAATGAAATTCAGAAGGGAGTTCATGGTCATAGTCTAGAGGCTAATGGAGACTGTGTCCTTTTCTTCTCTTTTCCTCACAGACCTCATATTTTGATAACAATGGTTAGCTAATCTGGAATGTATTCAGGGGTTTAATAACAACATTCAATCTAATTTATGCACTGAAATTATAAGCAACAGCATAAAAGAGTCATCCGTACACTGCACTGCTTCATATTCAACAAGTCTGTTGTGCAGGCACTACAAAGGACTGAAAATATGACCTGTTGTTAAGTTTCCTGCTGTAGCAGAAGGTTAGAGTCTCCCAGTCTCCACTTATCTACTGTGTGGCAATGAGTGAGTCAATTAACTTAAACAGTGCTCCTAGACAGAGTCTAAAAAAGTCCACGTGAATCAGTGTGTTCTACCCCAGTTATAAATTACAAAGTCAAGATCGAGAGTAGAAAGGCACTCAGGAATACATCTCTATACTCAGTTGTGGAATACAACTTAATTTTATATTTAGAAGATAAGAAAAATAGTTTTAGGAACTGAAAGTAATTTATAATTCAGCTTATGACTGCAACTTCTTAAAATATTAATCAATGTGATCTGAACAGAACTGTAATGGCATTTAGGTTTTCCAAAGTACATCTGTTGGTATTAGTTATTAGTACATCTGTTGGTATTAGTTAT
Organism: Protopterus annectens; assembly: GCF_019279795.1. Lineage (NCBI taxonomy): Eukaryota > Metazoa > Chordata > Ceratodontiformes > Protopteridae > Protopterus > Protopterus annectens. Next base: position 286,623,264 of record NC_056736.1, on the reverse strand, counting down.
TTCATTATGAAAATTCTATCAAAACTCATTCGACAGACACCATCAAGGGAAATTCGACTGAAAGTGATTTAGCTTTATCCATAAGTTAAAGAGCAGCATGAAGTATTTGCAGCCAACTCACAACATATGCTGCTATTTTTGATACACTTGCTTTTTTCAACAAGTCTAAAAAGGTTGTAAATTTTATATATTCAAGATGTAATGTTGTAGCCATACTGAAAGCATACAACTGGGTTACTGAAATGAACACAGATTAAATTCATATTACTTATTTTCCATCTCGCTTTTATTTTTATCCTATTTTAAACTTCATTTTCATTTCATGCCACTGTCTAGATATGCCTTATAAAGAAATTACTTCCTTTCCTATTAACTCTCATATAATTTGCACTAACCATTCTTCACATGCCTATCATTTTGACTAAAAGTGAAGTACCAGCTCCTCATGTTTACTTCATTACCATGCATCTTTATCTTGTTGTTTTATCAATGCGTGATCTGGAATAGTAAGTGTATGTATTAAAGCTTTAAATTAAATACACTGTAAATAAATTCTGGGTCTGTCTGCTTTCATCCTACTGAATTTACATCTTCCATATCAAATATTCTCATATATGTTGAATAAATCTGTCTTCTTTTGTTATCTGCTTACCTCTAGGTCCCCTAATACATCTTAATTACTGCAAATCAAGTACCAGTCCTCACCCATAAATAATATTCCTTACTGAAAGCTGATAACTTATCTCAAAATTTTTTAAGCCTCATAATACCAGGTTCTGGTGGAGAAGAAATACATGCTAGGCTTGCTAGCATAGTCCTCCTCCCTTGCCTATAGCCCTTTACTACTACAAATCTAGTACAGTTTTCTTTCCGTCTTCTATTTCTACTGGAACTCCTATAGCTATTGGTTGTATTACTCCTTTTTTCATTTCTCACCAAAATACTGCTGCATGTCCATCCTGAATTACTTTTTTGTCAAATTCACATCTTCATTTTTAGTCTAATTTAACTCCTGTTAACAAAGCTATTTGTATCCTACATTTCTTGATATAATTCAATACTCTTAAGCTTTGTCTGCACCTTTAAGGCCATTTGGATTCCCTTACAATATTAACAGTGTAGTCATTATGAAAGAAAGCTAATTTGGCACACACTAATGCTTGACAGGCTTGGTCTATTATAGGTTCATAGGTTCATACTAGGCTATCTGCCCAAGGGCATTTATAAGCCTAACCCAGAGTTTTGTGGCTTTCGCCACCCCTTTAGTTTGGAGGATACTATGTCCATTATTTTGCTGTGCCTCTGTCAAGCAGTGACACTGAGATAATCCCTGGGGTATATCTGAGATCTCCCATCCATTGGTCAAGATTTCTCTTGAACAAAGCCAGCGAGGTGCTCTGCCTCACATGTACCGGGATTTTGTTCCACAGCATAGGGAGTCTCTGGGTGATGAATCTGTCCCCTCCAGCACGTCCTATTAATAACCGTGTCAAGGTTTAAGTCTCCCGCCCTTGTAGTTCTGAGGGATCTAGATTTTTTGAGGTGAAGCATGTTCATCAATTCTGGATTGGACATGGCCTTGTATGTCAGGCACAGGTCACCTCTGAGCAGACGGTAAGCAACTAAATAGAGCTGGAGTTCCTTCAGTCGGGCAGCATAGGACATATTTTTGAGACCCTTTATCCTTTTGGTGAGGAACTTTTGGGGCCTTTCCAGTTGCTGCAGGTGTTGTGTCAGATACACTCCGAATGGGGCATTGTACTCAATCATTGGTCTGATGAGTGATGAGTACAGGGGGACGATGACTTCCCTTGATCTAGATGTGAATCCCTTCATGATCAGGTGGGCAATGTAGAAGGTCTTCCTAACTACTTTGGCAACGTGAGTGTCAAACGAAAGGTTACTGTCAACCTGGGTCCCCAGATCCCTGATAACCTCTTCTGTGCTTAGTGGGTTGCCGCCTATATGGTAGCTAGGGGTAACCTTGTTTTTCCCGAAGGGTATGACTATGCATTTTGTGGCGCTTAACTTTAGGCCATGGCACTGGCACCAGTTATCCGTTTCTATAAGACTCTACTGAAGGATATCTGTGACAGATGTGTTCTCAACTATGGCCAGTTTGCAGTCATCTGCAAATTTTGTCAGCCATAATCCTCCTGTGTTTGCTTGTACTTCTGAAAAGTAGATGCCGAACAGGAGTGGGCCCAGGACTGAGCCCTGTGGGACACCACTTGTGACAGGCTTTGAGTCTGACATGGCGCCAGCAACTCTGACCCTGTGGGTTCTGTCACTTAGCCAGTTTGCAACCCATCTTGTGACGTATGGGTTTACATTTAAGCTGATGAGTTTTTCAATGATACCTGAGTGGGGTATTGTGTCGAAAGCCTTTGCCAGGTCGAGGTAGGCTGTGTGGACTGCCTTTCCCTCATCAATGGCCTTGGTGACTGTTTCAAAAAAAGTCAACCAAGTTTTAAAGGCATGATCTGCCTTTGACAAAGCCAAACTGGGTCGGATCCAAAGTCTGCAAGTCCCCTATGTCTTTATTTATGAGTTCCATTATGATCCTCTCCATAGCTTTGCAGATCAGGCTTGTCAAGCTAATGGGACGGTAATTTCCAGGGTCGGTGGAGGCACCGCCTTTGTGAAGTGGGACCACAGTTGCCGTACACCACTCCTTAGGCACGTATCCTGAGGTGAGGCTAAGATTAAACAGCTGCCCTAACTGCGGGTTTAATTCCTCATTGAGTTCGTGGAGCACACAACCGGGGACACCATCTGGTCTCATGGATGCTGTGTTTTTTGCCTTGGACAGAGCAGTTCTCACCTGAGCGTTAGAGATGTTTGGGGGGTTACAATCCTCTGGTATAAATATCTCACCTTTTGGGGGGGGGGGGGAGTTTGCACTGAACCTGTCAGCCAGTATATGTTGGCAATGTCTGTAGGTTCAGTAATTTTTACATCATTTTGAACTAATTCTGAGCATATCTGGGAGTTTCCTCCCAGGTTTCTAACATAGCTAAAGAAGGCCTTATGATTGTCTTTTGAGTCCTTAGCGATTTTTCTCTCAAAATTTGCCTTGGATGATTTTATGAGAGCTCTTAGTTTTTTACTTATAATGATCAAAGGTGTTTTCCCTTTTAAGGATTTTGCCCTATCTTGTAGTAGCTTCCTCCTTTTGTTGTAGAGTTTGTTTATGGCTGGGGTCCACCAGACTGGACGCTTGCCTTTGGTACAAAGAGTCTTTGTTTTGTTTGGGATTGCCTGATCCATGCAGTCCTGTAGGTGCTGGTAGAAGGCATTTGTAAGTGATTCAGCGGCTTGAGTAATGGTTTCCGCAGGCTCGGGGGCCTTAAGAGACCACACCAGTCTTTAGAAGTGTGAAGTCGGCTTTTGAGAAGTTCTTCACTGTGGTCTTTTTTATCTCAGGTGGGGGCGGGATGTGGACTTCCAGTGAGATTAGTTTATGGTCTGATCTCACCAGTGAGGGGTATACTTCCGGTGTTGAACATTGTGACCCCATGTTCGTGATGATGAGATCTAGTATGTTTTCTCCTCTTGTGGGGATGGTGACTAGTTGTTCCATGGCATTTGAGTTTATGAACTCTAGGAACCTTTGGGCTAGAGTGTTGGGGCTTGAGTAGTGATCCCAGTCTATATTTGGGTAGTTGAAGTCACCTAATATGATGGTGTTTGGAGATGCATTTATCCCCTCCAGTGTTTTCAGGAAAGCTATGTGAGGTTCCTGAGATTGAGAGGGTGGCCTGTAACATGCTACAAATTGCAGAGCAGTCTTGCCTATGGTTAACTGCACCTGGATGGTCTCCGATGCATCGTGCGTAGCCACCAACCTTGAGGTGTGGGTGTCCTTGATGAATATAGACACCCCCCTCCCTTCTTGGTGTTGTCCGGATTTTGGGGCCGGAACGCATGATATGAGGTAAAACCTGATAGTGCCGGGGTGCTCTCTGGAGCCTTGAACCAGGTTTCAGTCACAGCACAGACATCGATGTTCTCCATACTGAGAAGGGCCTCAAGTGTGTGCATCTTGAGGTTGAGACTTCTGGCATTGAGCAGCATTACCCTTAGTTTTTTCCTTTTTTGTGTTCTAGGGTGGTAGGTTTAGAATTTGAACCTTGCCTAAAAAAAGGCACTATGGGGATGGCAAGAGCCTTTGCCAATATCCGGAAGCCCAGGGGTGACAGGTGCAAGCCGTCCCTTGCGAAGCAGCGTGGCTTGTCCAGCATGTCATCCCAGGCAGACAGACATTGGATCCCCTTTGAATGACACCAGAGTTTAAGCTAATTATTAAAGGTGATCATCTTGTCTCTGTATTGTGGCATCATTCTTGGTGAAGGTAGGATACTGCTCAAGGTCAGGGTCATACCTGCCTGGGCTACATAATCAGAGAGCTCCTCTATGTCTCTTTTCATGTAGTCCAAGGAGGTACGTCTCAGGTCGTTCACACCAGCGTGGACAATGACAGAGTCGTACTTGTACCTGCTGTTGAGAGACCTGAGTGCTTGCGTTATGTGGCGGATTCTAGCCCCCGACAGGCAGCTTACTGTGACCTTTTCCTTACTCAATCTGGTGAGCGGGACGTCAGTGTGTCTGACTATGGAGTCACCAATGACGAGTGTGTCTGGCATTGTGTTTGGCCTTAAGGGCTGTGACTGTTTGGCACACTGACTATGTGAGTTGCATGTGTTGTGTCCTGAGGTGGCAGTTGTTTGGGTGTCTGCTTTGGTGGCCTCTGCTGTTTTCGTAGATTTTTGATCAGAGCCTCCGAGTATGTCTGTGTATTTATGTGTATGATTTGAAGTTGTGATAGTACTATGTGAGACTGGGTTTGTGGTATGTGTGGTTACCTTCTCCTCCTGTCTGGTCTTGCCAGTCCTGTGTTGAGAGAGCTCAGCCTCCAGTTTGGCTATATAGTTGCATCTCTCGCATGTATTTGTGTTTCGTGGAAGGAGAGGGTTGTCCGTGTACATGAGACAATTGTAACATTGCCTCAATATTCCCAGATTCACCAGCTGAGCAGGAGAGGACACTAGCAACTGATCCCTCGACATGCTAGAAGGAATAGACAAAGACTTTAAAAAGACTCCGGGGGATGTGGGTGATCGAAAAGGGGATTTTGGCTGGTGGGGTACTATGTATAATAAAAGTGCTATATCAAAGTAAAAAAAATACTTTAGGAGCAAGTGCTAGACTTTACAGATAAAGAATAGTCTACTTAAGAATTAAGTAGAGCCGAACTTTTTAGATATAGAATACGCTGGTTTGATCAGCAGTACAGTTCAAGGAAGGCTGTTTTAAGGGAAAATTTGAAGAGTGGACTCTAGGTAGCCCGAATAGTTTAACCTTGATTAACCGCTGCTGCTCTTGTGTGCTCCTGTAGCAACTCCGCGCTAAAGCGTGCTTTATAGCAGGGGGCTGGAAAAGACAGGAAATGACCCAAAATGGCCAATAAACTACAAGTTACTGCCTTAAACCATTCCTCTGAGGACAAACAGGCAGCTCAGTACTCCCCACTCTCACTGGTGAGTAAAGAAACTTCCCCCTGACCAAACAAGGAAAATGGAGAAACACAGGAACCAAGACAAAGCCCAGGGATCAGCAAAATCTGATCACTGGAAAGTACAGTTTTGTACCTACCATAAATGTAGATGTCCGAACTGGATAGCATCTGCAGTCATAACAAGTGGGTTGTCCTGTCGTCAGGCAGCCCTGCAGTCGGCCGGATTCCAAAGTCCGGTCCGCTTCGCTGATGTCGCACTCCACCCGACGTCATCTCTGGTCTTCGTATAAAAGCATCAGCCGGCCATTTTCCTCAGTGTTTCTTGCCCCAGATGCCAGTAGCCCTCTTGCAGGCTAAAATTTGGATAGATGCCAATGTTTCCAAATAGATAGAGGTAAACACAACAATAAGCATGTATGTACATATATACAAACAAATACACCATAAAAGACTCCCCCCCAACAGCAAGCTATTAGGAGGGTAAACACCCTAGGAGTACCACAGAGGGAAGGAGGAGGCTAATCCTGACTGCAGATGCTATCCAGTTCGGACATCTACATTTATGCTAGGTACAAAACTGTACTATGTCCTTCATGGTTGCATCTGCAGTCTCAACAAGTGGGTAGAATACCATAGCCAACTAGGGGAGGAGGATAAAAGTAGATTATGGTGTGTTTAGGATCCCTTGCAGTACAGCAGTGGCAAACCCTGCTCGGGATCTGGAATAAAGAGGCAAATTATAATGCTTGGCAAATGTATGCACGGAGGTCCAAGTAGCCGCCTCAATAATGTCTTTGGTTGCCACTCCTCGTAAGAAGGCTGTGGTAGTGGCTGTTGCCCTTGTAGAATGAGGTCTTATGTTCTGTGGAATTGGTTTTCCATGGAAGGAGTAACAGTATCGTATGCAATTTCCTATCCATTTGGAGATTGTCTGTTTGGAAATAGCTTTTCCTTCCCTTCCTGCTGCATAGGCTACAAAGAGTTGGTCAGTCTTTCTGCTATTTTTTGTTCTGTCCAAGTAGTAGCGTAGCTGTCTATGTACATCCAAGGTATGCAGTATTCTTTCCCCTCTGTTTTGTGGGTTGGGAAAGAAGGTAGGTAGGTGGATTGTCTGGTTTAAAGACACTCTGGATACCACCTTGGGCATAAATGTTGGGTTAGTCCTCAAGGACACTCTATCTTGGTGGAAGATTAGGAAGGGTTGCACTGCCATTAAGGCCTGTAGTTCTGAAACCCTCCTTGCTGAAGTAATTGCCAGTAGGAAAGCAGTTTTCCATGACAGGTGTTGTAGGTCTGCTGTTGCTGCTGGTTCAAAGGGTGATAGTGTCAACTTTTCTAGCACAAAGTTTAAATCCCAAGCTGGTAATGGTGGTTTCCTTGGAGGTTTTACATTCTTGATTCCTCTGAGGAACTGCCTGAGCAAAGGGTGCGAAAAACAGGTGGATCAAAGCTGTATTCTGCTGAAATAGCTGATGCATGTATCTTGATGGAGGAGTAGGACAGGCCTGAATGAAGAAGTTCGCCAGATACTCCAGAATGTTAGGTATATCTATGTTTGACACATCTTTTCCTCTTTCCGTGCTCCAAATGACAAACCTTTTCCATTTTCCAGCATAGTTCCTTCTTGTTGAAGGTCTGCGTGCTTCAAGAATAATGTCTTTAACTCTTTGGGAAAGTTCTGGATTAGCTGCTGCTATGTGATGTTCCATGCAGTCAGTTGCAGCGTTTTAGGTTTGGATGTATGATGCTGTAGTTGTTCTGAGTTAACATCAAAGGCATCAGTGGTATTGGCCACATATTGTTCCGAGACATGCTCTTCAGTAGTGGGTACCAGTGTTGTCTTGGCCAGTTTGGAGCTATCAGGATTATCCTTGGACGTTCTTCCCTTATTTTTAGCAGTACCTTGTGTATCAAAGGAAGAGGTGGGAATGCATATGCTGTTAGGCCTTTCCAGTTGAAGGAGAGTGAGTCCACTTTCCATGCTAGTGGGTGGAATGTCCTTGTGCAGAATTTTTGAGCTGGTAATTGAGAGGTGATGCAAATAGGTCTATCAAGTGCATTCCCCATTTCTTTGAGATGGTCTTGAAGATGTCCGGGTGCAGCTTCCATTCGTGGGCATCCGGTGGTTCTGCTTAATATGTCTGCCAGAGTATTGTCTTTCCCTGGTACAAATATTGCCTGTAACTTTTTTGGGGTGGGGGGTTGTAGCTTTTTAGGGGGGCCCAATTTAATTCAAATTTGTATCCTACATTTCTTGATATAATTCAATACTCTTAAGTTTTGTCTGCACCTTTAAGGCCATTTGGATTCCCTTACAATATTAACAGTGTAGTCATTATGAAAGAAAGCTAATTTGGCACACACTAATGCTTGACAGGCTTGGTCTATTATAGGTTCATAGGTTCATACTAGGCTATCTGCCCAAGGGCATTTATAAGCCTAACCCAGATTTTTGTGGCTTTCGCCACCCCTTTAGTTTGGAGGATACTATGTCCATTATTTTGCTGTGCCTCTGTCAAGCAGTGACACTGACATAATCCCTGGGGTATATCTGCTATCTCCCATCCATTGGTCAAGATTTCTCTTGAACAAAGCCAGCGAGGTGCTCTGCCTCACATGTACCGGGATTTTGTTCCACAGCATAGGGAGTCTCTGGGTGATGAATCTGTCCCCTCCAGCACGTCCTATTAATAACCGTGTCAAGGTTTAAGTCTCCTTCCTTGTAGTTCTGAGGGATCTAGATTTTTTGAGGTGAAGCATGTTCATCAATTCTGGGTTGGACATGGCCTTGTATGTCAGGCACAGGTCACCTCTGAGCAGACGGTAAGCAACTAAATAGAGCTGGAGTTCCTTCAGTCGGGCAGCATAGGACATATTTTTGAGACCCTTTATCCTTTTGGTGAGGAACTTTTGGGGCCTTTCCAGTTGCTGCAGGTGTTGTGTCAGATACACTAATGGGGCATTGTACTCAATCATTGGTCTGATGAGTGATGAGTACAGGGGACGATGACTTCCTTGATCTAGATGTGAATCCCTTCATGATGAGGTGGGGAATGTAGAAGGTCTTCCTAACTACTATGGCAACGTGAGTGTCAAACGAAGGTTACTGTCAACCTGGGTCCCCAGATCCCTGATAACCTCTTCTGTGCTTAGTGGGTTGCCGCCTATATGGTAGCTAGGTAACCTTGTTTTTCCCAAGGGTATGACTATGCATTTTTGGCGTTAACTTTAGGCCATGGCTCTGGCACCAGTTATCCGCTTCTATAAGACCCTTCTGAAGGATATCTGTGTCAGATGTGTTCTCAACTATGACCCAGTTTGCAGTCATCTGCAAATTTTGTCAGCGATAATCCTCCTGTGTTTGCTTGTACTTCTGAAAAGTAGATGCTTAACAGGAGTGGGCCCAGGACTGAGCCCTGTGGGACACCACTTGTGACAGGCTTTGAGTCTGACATGGCGCCAGCAACTCTGACCCTGTGGGTTCTGTCACTTAGCCAGTTTGCAACCCATCTTGTGACGTATGGGTTTACATTTGCTGATGAGTTTTTCAATGATACCAGAGTGGGTATTGTGTCGAAAGCCTTTGCCAGGTCGAGGTAGGCTGTGTGGACTGCCTTTCCCTCATCAATGGCCTTGGTGACTGTTTCAAAAAGACAACCCAGTTTTAAAGGCATGTACCTCCCTTGTCAAAGCCAAACTGGGTCGGATCCCAAGTCTGCAAGCCCCCCCATGTCTTTATTTTTTAGTTCCATTATGATCCTCCATAGCTTTGCAGATCAGGCTTGTCAAGCTGATGGGACGGTAATTTCCAGGGTCGGTGGAGGCACCGCCTTTGTAAAGTGGGACCACAGTTGCCGTGACGCCACTCCTTAGGCACGTATCCTGAGGTGAGGCTAAGATTAAACAGCTGCCCTAACTGCGGGTTTAATTCCTCATTGAGTTCGTGGAGCACACAACCGGGACACCATCTGGTCTCATGGATGCTGTGGTTTTGCCTTGACAGAGCAGTTCTCACCTGAGCGCTAGAGATGTTTGGGGGGTTACAATCCTCTGGTATAGATATCTCACCTTTGGAGTTTGCACTGAACCTGTCAGCCAGTATATGTTGGCAATGTCTGTAGGTTCAGTAATTTTTACATCATTTTGAACTAATTCTGAGCATATCTGGGAGTTTCCTCCCAGGTTTCTAACATAGCTAAAGAAGGCCTTATGATTGTCTTTGAGTCCTTAGCGATTTTTCTCTCAAAATTTGCCTTGGATGATTTTATGAGAGCTCTTAGTTTTTTACTTATAATGATCAAAGGTGTTTTCCCTTTTAAGGATTTTGCCCTATCTTGTAGTAGCTTCCTCCTTTTGTTGTAGAGTTTGTTTATGGCTGGGGTCCACCAGACTGGACGCTTGCCTTTGGTACAAAGAGTCTTTGTTTTGTTTGGGATTGCCTGATCCATGCAGTCCTGTAGGTGCTGGTAGAAGGCATTTGTAAGTGATTCAGCGGCTTGAGTAATGGTTTCCGCAGGCTCGGGGGCCTTAAGAGACCACACCAGTCTTTAGAAGTGTGAAGTCGGCTTTTGAGAAGTTCTTCACTGTGGTCTTTTTATCTCAGGTGGGGGGGGTGTGGACTTCCAGTGAGATTAGTTTATGGTCTGATCTCACCAGTGAGGGGTATACTTCCGGTGTTGAACATTGTGACCCCATGTTCGTGATGATGAGATCTAGTATGTTTTCTCCTCTTGTGGGGATGGTGACTAGTTGTTCCATGGCATTTGAGTTTATGAACTCTAGGAACCTTTGGGCTAGAGTGTTGGGGCTTGAGTAGTGATCCCAGTCTATATTTGGGTAGTTGAAGTCACCTAGTATGATGGTGCTTGGAGATGCATTTATCCCCCCCAGTGTTTTCAGGAAAGCTATGTGAGGTTCCTGAGATTGAGAGGGTGGCCTGTAACATGCTACAAATTGCAGAGCAGTCTTGCCTATGGTTAACTGCACCTGGATGGTCTCCGATGCATCGTGCGTTGCCACCAACCTTGAGGTGTGGGTGTCCTTGATGAATATAGACACCCCCCCCTCCCTTCTTGGTGTTGTCCGGATTTTGGGGCCGGAACGCATGATATGAGGTAAAACCTGATAGTGCCGGGGTGCTCTCTGGAGCCTTGAACCAGGTTTCAGTCACAGCACAGACATCGATGTTCTCCATACTGAGAAGGGCCTCGAGTGTGTGCATCTTGAGGTTGAGATTTCTGGCACTGAGCAGCATTACCCTTAGTTTTTTCCTTTTTTGTGTTCTAGGGTGGTAGGTTTAGAATTTGAGCCTTGCCTAAAAAAAGGCACTATGAGGATGGCAAGAGCCTTTGCCAATATCCGGAAGCCCAGGGTGACAGGTGCAAGCCGTCCCTTGCGAAGCAGCGTGGCTTGTCCAGCATGTCATCCCAGGCAGACAGACATTGGATCCCCTTTGAATGACACCAGAGTTTAAGCCAATTATTAAAGGTGATCATCTTGTCTCTGTATTGTGGCATCATTCTTGGTGAAGGTAGGATACTGCTCAAGGTCAGGGTCATACCTGCCTGGGCTACATAATCAGAGAGCTCCTCTATGTCTCTTTTCATGTAGTCCAAGGAGGTACGTCCCAGGTCGTTCACACCAGCGTGGAAAATGACAGAGTCGTACTTGTACCTGCTGTTGAGAGACCTGAGTGCTTGCGTTATGTGGCGGATTCTAGCGCCCGACAGGCAGCTTACTGTGACCTTTTCCTTACTCAATCTGGTGAGCGAGATGTCAGTGTGTCTGACTATGGAGTCACCAATGACGAGTGTGTCTGGCATTGTGTTTGGCCTTAAGAGCTGTGACTGTTTGGCACACTGACTATGTGAGTTGCATGTGTTGTGTCCTGAGGTGGCAGTTGTTTGGGTGTCTGCTTTGGTGGCCTCTGCTGTTTTCGTAGATTTTTGATCAGAGCCTCCGAGTATGTCTTTGTGTATTTATGTGTATGATTTGAAGTTGTGATAGTACTATGTGAGACTGGGTTTGTGGTATGTGTGGTTACCTTCTCCTCCTGTCTGGTCTTGCCAGTCCTATGTTGAGAGAGCTCAGCCTCCAGTTTGGCTATATAGTTGCATCTCTCGCATGTATTTGTGTTTTGTGGAAGAAGGAGAGGGTTGTCCGTGTACATGAGACAATTGTAACATTGCCTCAATATTCCCAGATTCACCAGCTGAGCAGGAGAGGACACTAGCAACTGATCCCTCGACATGCTAGAAGGAATAGACAAAGACTTTAAAAAGACTCCGGGGGATGTGGGTGATCGAAAAGGGGATTTTGGCTGGTGGGGTACTATGTATAATAAAAGTGCTATATCAAAGTAAAAAAAATACTTTAGGAGCAAGTGCTAGACTTTACAGATAAAGAATAGTCTACTTAAGAATGAAGTAGAGCTGAACTTTTTAGATATAGAATACGCTGGTTTGATCAGCAGTACAGTTCAAGGAAGGCTGTTTTAAGGGAAAATTTGAAGAGTAGACTTTAGGTAGCCCGAATAGTTTAACCTTGATTAACCGCCGCTGCTCTTGTGTGCTCCTGTAGCAACTCCGCACTAAAGCGTGCTTTATAGCAGGGGGCTGGAAAAGACAGGAAATGACTCAAAATGGCCAATAAACTACAAGTTACTGCCTTAAACCACTCCTCTGAGGACAAACAGGCAGCTCAGTACTCCCCACCCTCACTGGTGAGTAAAGAAACTTCCCCCTGACCAAACAAGGAAAATGGAGAAACACAGGAACCAAGACAAAGCCCAGGGATCAGCAAAATCTGATCACTGGAACAAACTATTAGTAAAGTATGGAAAGCAAGAGTATTTTTTTTTGTTTTTTTAAGTTTTTTTACAGATAGGCAGAAAATACAATAAATGTTGTGTTTTTCGACTAATTGCTATCAAAAGCTAGTACACAATTAAGCACATGCTTCTCATCTTCATTTAAACGTATGTCACATTTTTCAGACTCTATGCTTCAATGAAAACAGTTGAAAAAATTCAAACCCCTCAACCTCTTTTAACTTGGGAAAAACACAATAAACTATGTACATTTCCAACAAATGAAGTTTACCCCTCCAAAAAGACGTTGGCTCAAATTATCAGCTGCACCCAAAGGCACTACATAACCTATAGTTAAGGTTACTCATGCTAAACAGCATGTTACAGGCTGTATTCCCTTTTACGTTGACTACTAGCCATTCTTTTGTTATGTCTATTCCCTCCCAGATGGGAAAAGCAGCTTGCATGCTTTCAGTAAACATCAACTTTTAGCCCTAACAAAAAGTACACTGGCTACCTTTAAATAAATATACTAAACTATGCACTGTTCTAATAAATTCATTAAAATACTAAGACTGCAAAGGAGACTATTATTCACTTCTCACAGACTCAAACTTCATTTTTCACTAAACTGCTTGCCACTGTACCTTTAACTGTTTAATTTCTCGCAGCAAAGAGTGCTCAGAAAGTACAGTTGTGTACACTTACCATAAATGTAGATGTTAGAGTGTATTCACTGTTGCAGTCATCAGATTTGGGTTATCCCTGCCAGAGTAGCCCTCAGTCTGCCCAAATACCACAAGCTTAGTATTTCTGCGTCGGTTGCTGTCGCTTCAGGACTGATGTCAGGTCATCAGCAGTATAAAGTAAAGCAGCCAACGCCATTACATCAGTTTTTCTTGTCCCGAAGTGGGAGCCAGAATATGGTGGAAGAACCCCACCAGTGGAAAGTAAATACCAAAAAGTTCCTTGTAAGGAGAGAGACAGAGAAAAGTGGGATGGAGGGAGGGAAACCAGGACTGCAAAAGTGAATACACTTGAACATCTACATTTATGGTAAGTGTACACAACTGTACTATGTTCTACGTGTTTCACTGTTGCAGTCATCACATTTTGGTTGATTCCCAAAGCTGAGGAAAAGGGCGGAGGCAGTCAAGAAGACTGGGGGATGGCTAGGATGCCCTGCAAGACTGCAGTGGCAAGGTCTGCCCTGGATTTGGAGAAGATAGGCAGGTGGTAATGCTTGGTGAAGGTATGAACAGATGTCCATGTTGCAGCCTCCAGGATGTCCCTGGTGGGGACTCCTCTGAGGAAAGCTGCAGAGATGGAGCCTGCACTGGTAGAGCGAGTCTTGACCCCCATAGGGGGGGGGTTTCTCATGTTGCTTTCAGCAGAAATGGATGCAGTGTGCTTTCCATTTGGAAATGGTTTGTTTGGATATGGCTTTGCCCTCTGCTCCTGCAGCAAAGCTGACTAACAACTGATCAGTCTTTCTGAATGATTTAGTCCTGTTTAGACAGAATCTGAGCTGTCTGTGCACCTCTGGCAAGTGCAGTATATTTTCCCCCTTGTTTTGTGGGTGAGGGAAAAAGGTGGGCAAATGAATAGACTGGTTAAGAGCCACACTGAACACCACTTTTGGCATGAAGGATGGGTTAAGTCCTGAGGGAGACCTTGTCCGCATGTAAAATGATGAAGGGCTCTACAGCCATTAATACTTGTAGCTCGAATACTCTTCTTGCTGAAGTGATGGCCAGAAGCAAGGCTGTTTTCTATGAGAGAAACTAACTCTGCTGAACCTGCTGGTTCAAAGGGGAGCAGGGTGAGCTTTTCCAACACAAAGTTTAGGTCCCAAGCTGGGGTAGACGCTCTTCTGGGTGGCCTCAAGTTGCTAGCCCCTCTTAGGAACTGTTTGATGAGAGGCTGTGAGAAAAGAAGTTGCTTAGTGCTGAAATGAGCAGAGATAGCAGAGGCATGAATCGTAATAGAGGAAAAGGATAGACCACTGTGTAGTAGGTCAGCTAGGTAATCCAGGATGAGAGATAGGGAGGGCTGTGCCGTATCGGCACCCTTAGCCTGGATTCAGGTGCAGAACCTTTTCAATTTGTCAGCATAAGACTTTCTAGTGCTAGGGCGTCTGGCCTCATGGATAACATCTAGAACCTGTTACTGAGATCGGCAGCTTATACAGTGGTCAGGGAATATGCTAGGCTGCCAAATTGAAGGTCTGGAATTGGGGATGTATGAATTCTCCTTCACTTTGGGTCAGGAGTGTGGGGATCTGAGGGAGATGCCATGGTGGCAGAGGAGACAGGCTGTGCAGCAGTGGGTACCAGTGCTGGCATGGCCAGTAAGGGGCAATCGGGATTGTCCTCAGTTTTTCCTCCCTTATTTTGAGCAGTACCCTGGTAATGACAGGTACTGGGGGAAATGCATAGACTGAGAGGTTGACCCACTAGAAGGCTAGAGCATCCACTTTCCAGGCCCTGCAGTGAGGCTCCTGGTGCATTATTTGCTGAGCTGATGGTTGGAGTGGGAAGCAAAGTGGTCGACCTTCAGGGTGCCCTATTTTTAAGTTACAAGGGTGAAGGTTCTGTGGTCAAGCTGCCACTTGTGTGGGTCCAGAAGATTTCTGCTTAAGTCGTCTGCCAGAGAGTTTAGAGAAAGTACAGTTTTGTACCTACCATAAATGTAGATGTCCGATAGGCATGCATCTGCAGTCCTTACAAATGGGTTGTCCTGTCGTCAGGCAGCCCTTGATCGGCGGATTCCAAAGTCTGGGTCTGGCCTCGGCTGGTGTCGCACTTCACCCGACGTCATAGCTGCAGTTCTTCGGGTATAAAGGCATCAGCCGACGCCATTTTCCTCAGTGTTTCTTGCCCCAGATGCCAGGTGCCCTCTAGGAAGGCTAAATTTGGATAAATGCAAATGGTTCCAAATAGTAGAGAGCAAACAAAAAATAAGCATGTATGTACATATACACAAACAAATACACCATAATAGATTCCCCAGCTAGCTACAAGATGGGCAAATACCCTAGGAGTACCACAGAGGGTAAGGATGGTGGGTAATCCTGACTGCAGATGCATGCCTATCGGACATCTACATTTATGGTAGGTACAAAACTGTACTATGTCCTTCAAGGATGCATCTGCAGTCCTTACAAATGGGTAGAATACCATAGCCAAACTGGGGAGGAGGAGAAATAAGATTATGGTGTAGTTAAGATCCCTTGCAAAACAGCAGTGGCAAAACCTGCTCGGGATCTGGAGTATAAAGGTAAATTATAATGCTTGGCAAATGTATGCACGGAGCTCCAAGTAGCAGCCTCTAAAATGTCTTTGGTAGCCACTCCTCGTAAAAAGCTGTGGTAGTGGCTGTAGCCCTTGTAGAGTGAGGCCTGATGTTTTCTGGAGTTTTCTTCCCATGGTAGGAGTAACAAAATCTAATGCAATTTCCTATCCACTTAGAGATTGTCTGTTTTGAAATTGCTTTTCCTTCCATTCCTGTTGCATATGCTACTAGTAGCTGGTCAGTTTTTCTATTGCTCTTGGTCCTGTCCAGGTAGTAACATAATTGTCTATGTACATCCAAGGTATGCAACAGTCTTTCTCCCCTGTTCTGTGGGTTGGGGAAGAATGTAGGTAGGTGGATAGCTTGATTTAAAGATACCCTGGAGACCACCTTTGGCATAAAAGTAGGATTAGTTCTCATGGACACTCTATCTTGATGGAAGATCAGGAAGGGCTGTACTGCCATTAATGCCTGTAGCTCAGATACCCTTCTTGCTGAAGTGATTGCAAGCATGAAAGCAGTTTTCCATGATAAGTACTGTAATTCTGCTGTTGCTGCTGGCTCGAAAGGAGGGAGTGTCAACTTTTCTAGCACATAGTTCAAGTCCCATGCTGGCAATGGTGGCTTCCTAGGTGGCTTTACATTTTTAATCCTTCTCAGAAACTGCCTGAGCAGAGGATGTGAGAAGACTGGAGGATCCAAGTTGTATTCTGCTGAAATAGCTGATGCATGAATCTTAATGGAAGAATAGGACAGGCCGTTGTGGAAGAGCTCTGCCAAGTATTCCAGGATGTTAGCTATGTTTACCAGTGACACATTCTCTCCTTTTGCAGTACTCCAAATGAGATATCTTTTCCATTTTGCTGAATAATTTTTTCTTGTTGAGGGTCTGTGAGCCTCCAAGATAATGTCTTTAACCCTTTGAGATAAATCTGGGTTATTTGGTCTTATGCAATGTTCCAGGCAGCCAGCTGCAGTGTTTTCAGGTTTGGATGCAGGGTTTTGAAGTTGTTCTGTGTTAACAGCAAGGGAACTAGGGGCAGAGGCCATATTTGTTCCCGAGACATACTCCTCAGTAATGGGTACCAATGTTGCCTTGGCCAGTCTGGAGCTATCAGGATGATCCTTGGATGGTCTTCTTTGATCTTCAATAGCACCTTGTGCATCAAAGGAAGAGGTGGGAATGCATATGCTGTCAGGTTTTTCCAACTATTAAAACACAAGGCAAGCGGAGTTCTGAACTCACACCAAATACACCACGTAGTCCCGTAGTCTTAAGTATTCCTTAAGACAAACAAAAGACAAACAAAGGAGCTAGAGGGACTCATAGCTTCCTCAGAGTTTCAAGGTTAATGGAAATGAAAAACATCCTTTACACATTAATAAACATATTAAAGTGAGGAAGGAAGTGACATTTTATTTTTTATTCTTTCTTTTCTGCTAAAAAAAAAAAAAAAAAAAAAAAAAAAAAAAATGTTTTAAATTAAATTACAATACATTAACAAATATAACATCAAACATACAACACTCAAAAAATTTTAAAATTTCAAACATATATAATAGTACCTTAACCAATACTGTTATTCATTGCTTATTAATGTGTAAAATTAAATAATAAACTACTAACTTCATGATACCATTTATGTTCCATTTCAAGCTATGTCCTCCATAACTCAATCACATCCTATTGAACACTTTTAAAAGAAAAATAAATTTAAGACTATTGGTTTTCCAACTGAAAGATAGGGAGTCCACTTTCCAAGCAAGTGGGTGGTACGTCCTTGTGCAGAATTTTTTCCTTTTGGTGATTGTATGGGGATGCAAATAAGTCTATTTCTGGTAGTCCCCATTTCCCTGTAATGGTTTTGAAGATGTCCGGATGCAGCATCCATTCGTGGGCATCCGTGGTAGTTCTGCTTAGGATGTCTGCTAGTATATTTTCTTTTCCTGGCACAAAAATTGCTTGTAGCTGAATGTTGAAGCTCAGTGCCACATTCCAGAGGTCCATTGCCATCCGGCATAGAGGGTATGAATGTGTGCCTCCCTGTTTGTTGATGTACCACATAACTGTGGTGTTGTCCGTCCTTATCAGCAGTTGACCCTGTCGAAGAAATGGTCTGAATGCCTGAATTGCCAGTTTTACTGCCAACATTTCCTTTTGATTTATGTGTAGGTGCAGCTGGTCTTGAGTCCATAAGCCTTGTATGCACTTGTCCAGCATGTGTGCCCCCCAACCGAGGTCTGAGGTGTCTGTTGTGATGGTCTGGCTTGGTTGAGTGCTGTGGAAGGGCAGTCCCTTGTTTGATTGACAGGCCTGAGCCCACCATTGGAATTCTTGTTTCAGGCATGGAATTATTGGAATTTGGGTTTCTAGGCTGTGCTTGTGCTGAGACCCTAAATTCCTTAGGTACCACCGTAACTTTCTCATATGTAGTCTGGCATGTGGAATCAATATTATGCAGGATGCCATGTAACAGAGAGCTTGCAGGACTTTTCTTGCTGTTAGCTGGTTCTGCTTTGTTAATGCCATGAAGTAGAAAGGGAGTTGCTCCTGTTTTTCTACTGTCAGGAATGCCATTTGTTTTGATGTGCCCAGATCTGCACCCAAGAAGGTTATCCTTTGGGATGGTATCAGCCTTGACTTTTTTTATATTGACTGTGTATCCCAGGGCTTGTAGTAGATGAATGACCCTTTCCAAATCTTTTGTTAATTTGTTTTTGTTGTCCGCTTGTAACAGGCAGTCGTCCAGGTAAGGGTAAATTTGAATTCCCTGAAGCCTGCAATGAGCAATTACCGATGCCAGGCATTTCGTGAATACTCTGGGCGCAGTAGATAAGCCAAAGGGCAATGCTGAGAATTGATAATGCTCTGATCCTGCATGAAATCTGAGGTATCTTCTGCAATTTGGTCGTATGGGGATGTGCAGGTATGCTTCCTTGAGATCTAGAGTTACCAGCCAAGACTCCTTGCCCAGCATGGGAAGAAGCTGCTGTAGGGTCAGCATTTTGAACTTTGGAACAATGAGGTATGTGTTTAAAGCGGACAGGTCGAGAATAGGTCTCCATTGGTTTTCTTTTCTTGGTACCAGGAAGAGTCTGGAGTAAAATCCTTGCCCTTGTTCCATAGATGGTACCCTTTCTACAGCTCTCATCCTTAGTAAGTGAGTTATTTGTTCTAGAGCTTCTGTCTTCTGATTTGGAGATAGGTTTGGCATTCCTCTCTTCCTTGGTAGAGTATGGAAGTGAAACCTGTAACCTTGGTCTATTGTCTGTAAAATCCATTTGTCTCCTGTGATGTAATGCCAGTTTACTGAAAATAAGGCTAGCTTCCCGCCTAAGGGTGCCTCTAGTTGTTCCCTGGTAGGCGGTGCCAGAGTCAAGTCACTGCGATTGTCCTGTGGGAGTGGTGGTGGCTGGATCTGTGGCTGTACCTCGCTGGTTGTTAGCCTGCCACTGACGTCCCCTGTATATACCTCTGGATTGACCCCTGCCTCTTGAGCGCCTATTCCTGCCTCTCGGAGCTCTGGAGGTGTCTGGAAAGGACCAATTCTTGGAAGGCCAGTTCCTGCTAAACCTTGGAGGCTGGACCTGCAAGAAATCCTTGACTGTCTGGACAGATTTTGCTTTCTCTTCCACCTTCTTCAGCACCTGCTGCGCAGGGGAGCCAAACAAATTGAGCTTATCCATGGGAGCATCTAGGAGCTTTGATTTAACATGGTCTCGTAAGGACTGCTCTTTTAACCATGCATGTCTTCTGATCACTGTGCCAGTCATGGCTGATCTAAAGGAAGTCTCCAGTGCATCATAGCCGCATTTTAAGGAATGATTACTGACCTGCTGAATGTTATGTACCATTGCCTGTACAGATTTTTTGTCTAATGGTTCATCCGAGGACAGTTTTTTAGTTAATTGGTCTAACATAAATTCCTGATACTGAATCATGTGGAATTGACAGTTCAAGGCCCTAGCTGAAAGAGTAGCAGAAGTGTAAACTTTTTTACCCCATCTCTCTAAGGCCCTAGATTCCCTTTCAGAGGGGAGGGGGTTTTTGGTAGAAGTAGCTGCTACAGCCTTGGGTCCCTGGGAGATAGTTTTGGGATCTGCAAAAGGGGCCTTATACAAATGATAATGTGTGTCCAGAACCCTGTAGTACCTATCGGGCTTAGCAGGGGCCGGAGGAAGAGAATCAGGAGCAGTACAAGCATCATTAAAAGCATCATCCACAACAGTAAGTACTGGAGGAATGGCTAAAGGCCTATGCTGTGGCAAATGCAAAAATGTTCTAAGCCTTTTCCTAGAGTCTGAAAAATCCTGGCCCTGCCATTGAAATTGTTCCCTCATAGCATGCAAGGTTTCCCCAAAAGAAAATTCCTCAGGCGGAGAGGCAGAAGGAATGGACTCTTCTGCATCAGAGTCCTCATAAGGAGAAAAGGGGCCCTCAGGAGGGTTTGAATTATCTGATTCATCAGAGGAGCCATCTGAAGAAACTGGTTCAGGGGGCTCTACTCTAGTCCTCTTCTCTGGAGGTGGGTGAGAGGCCCTGTCTGGATGTGGCTGGGATCCCCGGATCAAAGAAATGAGATCCTCTGCTAGACTAAGCATTTGTGAACTAGAGCTAGGCCTGTGAGAGGGGGTCTTAGCAGGCACAGATTTGGTAGTTTTTGCTGCTTTAGCCCTGGCAAAGGCCTTAATCGACATGGATGCAGGAGGCCTAGCAGCTCCACGTGCAGGGGTAGAAATATCCAAAGGGATAGTATCAGATAAATCCTGTGAACCTGCAAGAGCAGGTGGGATTTCAGTAGCAGATTCAGCCAGGCTGGATGAGGCCTCGGTAAGTGGCAAGCTTTCGGCCGAAGGAAGAACCGTGGACTCAGTTTCAGCAGAAACCGAGACACTCGCGTTGGCTTAACCGGTTTCGGCGAAACCGGACCGCGAGACTGTCGGTCCTTTTCCTTGCGCTTTTAGAAATTTGCGTAGTCGGAGTATCCGGCGGCATAATGTAAGCAAAATCGGGCGAAAAACTCTTCAGCAAATTCCGACCGACGTCTAAGCGTCCGTCGGTTGAAAGAAGCACAGGCTAGACAAGCTGCTACGTCGTGGTCTGGGCCTAAGCAAGGTAAGCAGTAAGAGTGGAAATCTTTATGAGGGATTTGTTTCCCACAAGTTAAACAGTTATTCACTTTTTCTGACATCGGCTGAGGCAAGAAAGAGTCCCCAACGGGGTACTTAGCTTTTTAGAAGTCTTCGGTACTTGTAGTAATAATCTCTGGTTCTGACCGACCGGCACTTGCGAACAGCTTCTGCTTCGGGCGCCACGCGGCAAGAAAGACTGAGGAAAATGGCGTCGGCTGATGCCTTTATACCCGAAGAACTGCAGCTATGACGTCGGGTGAAGTGCGACACCAGCCGAGGCCAGACCCAGACTTTGGAATCCGGCCGACCGAAGGGCTGCCTGATGACAGGACAACCCATTTGTAAGGACTGCAGATGCATCCTTGAAGGACATCCTGGCAGGAATTGTGCTAACAGGTGTAGTTGCATGGCTGAGGCTGTGTGCCAAAGGGTCATGGTGAGCCTGCATAGAGGATAGGAGTCCCTCCATGCTTGTTAAAATACCACATCACAGTGGTGTTGTCGGTTTTGATCAGTAGAGCCCCTGGGGAGAGAAGGGGTCTGAAAGATGTCAATGCATGCTGGACAGCTAACATCTCTTTTTGGTTCAGGTGCAGATGTATTTGATGTGGGCTCCATTGGCCCTGTATGCACCTGCCGTCCGGGTGTGCACCCAGGCATAGTCTGAAGCGTCTGTGGTGAGGAGGCAAAGTCCCTTGTTGTGGTAGCATGCTGCTGCCCACCAAAGAAAATCTTCCTCAAACAAGGTATCACTGGTATAAGAGTTGCCAGGTCTTGAGAGTGTTGACACCAAAGGCTTTTTAGGAACCACTGAAGTTTCCTCATACGGAATGAGTAGAATGCAAGATGCCATGAACCCCAGAGCTTGCAGGATTTTGCCTTGAGGACAACTGGGGTCTGGTGGCTAGTTGAGTAAAATAGGCTGTCAGGTAAGTTTGCTTTTCTGGTGTAAGGAATGCCATTTGGGATGCTGTGTCCAGGCTTGCTCCCAGGAATATAATTTTTTGGGTGGGTACTAGTTCAGATTTCTTTTCGTTGACAGTGTACCCTAGGGAGGTCAGTAGGTTCTTTACAAAGGCGAAGTGCTTGAGCAGTTTTTCTTGACTGCCTGAATTAGGCAGTCATCTAAGTATGGGTAAATTTGAATACTTCTTTGCCTGCAAAAAGCAATGGCGGGAGCCAGACATTTTGTGAAAACTCTGGAAGCAGAAGACAAGCCAAAGGGAAGCGCAGAGAACTGAAAGTGCAGAGATCCTGCCCTGAAAAGTAGATATTTCCTGCATGACTCTCTGATTGGGTTGTGTAGGTAGGCCTCTTTTAGGTCTAGGGTGGCTAGCCAAGCATCCTTGGAGAATATAGGGAGTAGTTGCTGGAGGGTGAGCATTTTGAATTTGGTATCACCAGGAAGGTGCTTAAAATGGATAGATCGAGAATGGGGTGCCAGGTGCCCTCTTTTCTGGGTACCAGAAAGAGCCTGGAGTAGATACCTTGGCCTATCTGTTCTGCAGGAATGTGCTCTATTGCCCTCATAGAAAGCAGGGAAAGGACAGTACAGTTGTGTACACTTACCATAAATGTACATGTTTGAGTGTATTCACTGTTGCAGTCATTACATTAGGGTTATCTGCTTGCAGGTAGCCCTGAGTCGGCCTGATTAAAAAGTCTTGGGTCCTGCGTTGGTTGCTGTCCCTTCTTCCATGACATCAGGGGTATAAAGCATGCAGCCGACGCCATTACATCAGTTTTTCTTGACCCAGATGTCAGGTGCCCCCTTAATGGGAAGCAATTAAATATAAAAGTACAAAGATATACCTCCAACAAAAAAGCAAATACACCAAAAAGGCTTTTAAGCATAGTAAAGGAAAGGAGACGTATAGTCAAAAGAAGTTAGGATGCTGGAGGGAGGGTAACCAGGACTGCAACAGTGAATACAATCGAACATCTACATTTATGGTAAATGTACACAACTGTACTATGTTCTTTGTGTTTCACTGTTGCAGTCATTACATTTGGGTAGATTCACAAAGCTATGGTTGGGAGGAGGAATTTAGATAGCATTAGGGCCAGCCATAAGGCCCTGCAAGACTGCAATGGCAAAGCCAGCTCTGGATTTAGAGAAAATTGGTAAATGATAATGCTTGGTGAAAGTATGTACGGAACTCCAGGTAGCAGCTTCTAGGATGTCCCTGGTAGGGACGCCTCTGAGAAAGGCTGTAGAGGTAGATGCAGTCCTGGTGGAGTGAGGTCTGATCCTCTGGAGGATAGGTTTTCCATGGTGCTTATAGCAGAAATGAATGCAATGGTTTATCCATTTAGAAATTGTTTGCTTTGAAATAGCCTTCCCCTCTGCCCCTGCAGCAAATGCCACCAGCAGTTCAGATTTCCTTTGAGGTTTAATCCTGTCCAAGTAGAATCTAAGTTGTCTGTGCACATCTAAAGAATGCAGTATCCGTTACCCTTTATTCTGTGGAGTGGGAAAGAAGGTTGGCAAATGAATGGACTGATTAAAAGCCACACTGGATACCACCTTGGGCGGGAAGGATGGATTGGTTCTGAGGGACACCCTGTCAGCATGAAAGATGATCAAATGATCCACTGCCATAAAGGCCTGTAATTCAGATATCCTTCTAGC
The DNA here is from genome assembly GCF_019279795.1 of Protopterus annectens. Classification (NCBI taxonomy): domain Eukaryota; kingdom Metazoa; phylum Chordata; order Ceratodontiformes; family Protopteridae; genus Protopterus; species Protopterus annectens. Next base: position 286,599,879 of record NC_056736.1, on the reverse strand, counting down.
TGAAGTGATTGCTAAAAGGAAAGCTGTTTTCCAAGAAAGAAATTTTAAGTCTGCAGTAGCAGCTGGCTGGAAAGGAGGTAGAGTGAGTTTCTCCAAGACAAAGTTAAGGTTCCAGGCTTGGGTTGGAGCTCTCCTGGGTGGTCTCAAATTTTTGGCCCCTCTGAGGAACTGCTTGAGCAGTGGATGAGAGAAGAGGGGAGATTCTGTGTTATAATGAGAAATGGCTGAGGTGTGGATTTTAATGGAGGAAAAAGACAGGCCTTTGTGAAGCAACTCAGTATTGTAAAATCTGAGGTAAATTGGGTGCTGCTGTGCTCATCCCTTGAGATTGGTACCAGGCACAGAATCTTTTCCATTTTTCAACATAACATTTTCTAGTACTAGGCCTCCTTGCCTCTAAAATTATATCCATCACAGGTTTGCTGAGGATGGTAAAGGAGAGATTAAGTAATTAGCCAGGCTGCAAGGCTCAGTGTTAGAAGTTGAGGGTGCAGAATCTGGTTCTCCTGCTGAGACAGCAAGGAAGGAGTCTGAGGCAGGTGCCATGGAAATAACAGTGGCACACTGTGCAGGAGGGGGTACCAGTGTTGGCGCGGCCAGTCTGGAGCAATCAAAATCTTCCTTGGTTTGTCCTGTCTGATTTTTAGTAGCACTTTGGAGATCAGAGGCAGAGGGGGGAAGGCATAGACTAATAGGTTTTAGCAGCTGAAGGACAGAGCATCCACTTTCCAAACTTGTTTGTGGGGAGTCCTTGTGCAAAATTTGTCTAATTGGTAGTTCTGGGGAGAGGCAAACAGGTCTATATCTGGGCTTCCCCATTTACTTGTCAACATGTTGAAAATCCTTGGTTCCAGTTTCCACTCGTGTGGGTCCATGAGGTTTCTGCTTAGTCCGTCTGCCAGTGTATTTAATTTTCCTGGCAGGAACTGAGCTTGTAGGTGCACTTGGTAGCTCACGACTGTGTTCCACAATGCCATGGCTAGTCTGCAGAGGGGGTAAGGATGTGTACCCCCTCGCTTGTTTATGTACCACATAACAGTGGTGTTGTCCGTCTTTACCATTAGTTGTCCTGGAAGAATGTGGTCCTTGAAGGCTGTCAGAGCATTCTGTACAGCTAACATTTCTTTTTGATTGATATGCAGGTGCATTTGACTTGGGTTCCATTTACCCTGAATGCACTTCCCTGCCAGGTGAGCCCCCCATGCATAGTCCAATGCATTTGTTGTTAGAGTTTGGGCGGCAGGGGGTGGAGTGAAAGGTACGTTTTGGTAGTAGGCCTCTGCCCACCAAAGGAGCTCTAGCCGTAGGCAAGGTATGAGAAGAATCATTGTTTCTAGGTCTTGAGAATGTTGACACCATAGGCTTTTTAGATACCACTGTAGTTTCCTCACATGCAGTCTTGCATATGGAATTAGAAGAATGCAGGAGGCCATGAACACCAAGGCTTACAGTATTTGTCTTGCAGATAGCAGGGTTTTTGCGGCCACTTGTTTGAAGTAGGTTGTCAAATGAATTTGTTTCTCTGGCATAAGGTAAGCCATCTGGGAAGTTGTATTCAAGCTTACTCCCAGGAATATAATTTGTTGACAGGGTACCAGGTGTGATTTCTTTTCGTTTATGGTGTACCCCAGACAAGTTAGAACCCTTTGTACAAAGTACAGATGATTCAAAAGTATGTCCTGGCTATCTGCCTGAATTAGACAATCGTCCAAGTATGGGTATATTTGAATATTTCTTTGCCTGAAAAATGCAATAACTGGAGCTAGGCACTTTGTGAATACCTTGGGCGCAGTAGATAAACCAAAGGGCAGTGCAGAGAACTGATAGTGCGTGTAGCCTGCTTTGAAGCGTAGGTATCCTCTGCAAGATTCCCTGATTGGTATGTGCAGGTATGCTTCTTTTAAATCTAGTGTTGCCAACCAGGCATCTTTGCCTAGCATAGGACGTAATTCATGAAGAGTCAGCATCTTGAATTTTGAAATCTCCAAAAAGGTGTTTAGAGTAGACAGGTCCTGGATAGGACGCCATGAATGGTCTTTTCTGGGTGCCAGAAAAAGTCTTGAGTAGAAACCTTGTCCCTTTTCCGCTTCTGGTAGCAGCTGAATAGCCCCCATGCTTAAGAGAGAAGGTACTTGTTTTTGGGCCTCTGCCCACTGATTTGGGGGTAGGTCCGGCCACCCGCTTGGTGTTGGCAACATGTGGAAGTGAAATCTGTATCCCTGGGACACTATTTAAAACCCATTTGTCCTGGGTAATGAGTTCCCAATTCTTTGCATGAAGAGCAATCTCCCCCCCAAGGGTCAGTCAGTTGATAAGTGCTTGGAAATTTTAAAAGGAAGTCATTGAGACAGTTTACCATAGGGGGGGAGGTCTTACTCCCAGATTTGGAAGTGGAGGCCCCCCACTGCTTAGCTTCTTGTCTCCCCTGGGACTGAAACCTGGGGTTTTTGCTGTGTGGAAAGGACCAATTCTTAGAGGGCCAGTGCCTACTAAATCTAGGAGGCTGAACTTGTAAAAAAATCTTTAACAGTTTGCATAGATTTAGCTTTATCTTCCATCTTTTTAAGAACTTCCTCAGCCTTGTTGCCAAACAGGCGGTCCTGATTTAAAGGAGCATCCAACAATTTAGCTTTAACATAATCAGGCAAAGATTGCTCCTTAAGCCAGGCATACTTTGAGCACAGACCCAGTAATAGCAGCCCTGCAAGAGGCCTCTAATGAATCAAAACCACATTGCAAAGCATGTTTTCCAACTTGTTCAGCAGAATGCATTAAATCCTGTAATTCTTTACTTTCCACAAAGTCAGGAATCAACATAATTTTCTGTTTAAGCAGTCCAGTAACATGTTGCTGATACTTTAACATATGAAACTGGCAGTTTAAAGCCCTAATGGCCAAGGTTGCAGAAGTATAAACCTTCTTACCCCATCTATCCAGCGCCCTGGAGTCTCTATCAGAAGGTGTAGGATTTTTTCAGTAGAAGCCTTAATGCCCTTGGGCCCCCTGTGAAATAGTCTCTGGATCTGCAATAGGATTTTTAAAAAGGAACTTGTGGGACTCTGGGACCCTGTAGTATTTGTCAGGTTTTCTGGGAGCAGGAGGCAGGGAATCAGGGGCCAAACTAGATTCCGAAAAAGCATCATCAACAATGTCTAGTACAGGAGGAATAGCTAAAGGCCTTTGCTGAGGTAGGAGAAGGAAATCCCTAAGCCTCTTTTTTGAATCAGAAAAAATCCTGGCTTTCCCAGTGGAAATGCTCCCTTAGAGTATGTAAGGTTTCCGCAAAAGAAAAATCCTCAGGAGGGGAAGCAGAGGGAATGGAGTCCTCTGCATCAGAATCTTCATAAGTAGATAAGGGCAAATCCAGATCATCAGAAGAATCAGAAACAACAGAATCCTGATCAGAAGATTCAGAATCAACTTCAGTCCTAGGCCTCTTAGAGGGGGGGGGGGGTTGGCTACCCCTGATTAGAGTTATTAGATCTTCAGCCATTCTTATAATTTGTTTTTTAGGCATAGAGACCTGAGCATGTGGCCTGGGCATCGGTTTTTTAGGCATGGATCGAGATTTAGGCCTAAGTAAAGAAGAAGGCGGCTGTTTAAAATGCAAGTCCGTAAGCCTAAATACACCCTCAGAAGCTGGTGCCTGCACAGTGGCTCCGGACCCATCCAAGGTAGAGACATCCGCTGGTCCCATAGTTGAAGCATCTCGCTGCATACCGGACTCCGAATGGGTCTCAGTAGAGGCCTGCGAATCAAAAGTAGCGGGTATCAGGGGCTGCGAAAGCGCCTCACTGAGTACTGACGACTGGCTTAGAAGCGTCATCGGCAGTTTTGAACCTCGGTGGCCTGTCTCTTGTCTTTATTTTTGCGTTTTTTCGGAATCCCGGTAGTCGGATGGCTAACCGACATTTCTGGATAATTAAACCGAGAACCGAAATATTTAGAGCCGAAAATATACCGACGACGGATAGTGCGCTGATTAAACAAAGCACAAAACCGACAGCAAGGTGCGTCGTGGTCAGGGCCTAGGCAAGGAATAGAGTATGAATGAAAATCTTTATGAGGTATTTGCTTTCCACAAGTAATGCAATTATTAACTTTTACTGACATCGGTAAGGAGCAAGAAAAAGTTTCCCCAACAAGGTACTTGACTTTAGTTGAAGACTTCGGTTCTGAAATTCGAAAACGAAAATTTCAGGAGTTAGCCGACCGGCACTTGCGAACTGCTTCTGCTTCGGGCACAACACGGCAAGAAAGACTGATGTAATGGCATCGGCTGCATGTTTTATACCCCTGATGACCTGACGTCATGGAAGAAGGGACAGCAACCGACGCAGGACCCAAGACTTTGTTAATCAGGCCAACTGAGGGCTACCTGCAAGCAGATAACTCTGATGTAATGACTGCAACAGTGAAACACAAAGAAAATTTGCTTTTTGGCCTCTGCCCACTGGTTTGGAGGAAGATCTGGGAACCCTTTTGGGGTTGGTAGAGTGTGGAAAGAAAATTTTTATCCCTGGGACACTATGTTGAGGATGCAGCCGTCATTGGTAATGGTGGCCCAGGAGCTTGCGTGGAAGGAGAGTTTTCCTTCCAGGGGCAAGTGCAGGTGGGCAGAGGGAGGGGATGAAAGTGGAGAGTCACTGAGTTCTTACCATGAGGGGGTGGCTTTGCACTCCCTGGTTTAGAAGTGGAGGTACTCGATTGCTTTGAGCTCTGCATTCCCTATGGTTGTTGTCTGGGGGGCCTGCTTCCTCAGGGTCTGGGCTGAACTGACCTGGAGGGGGCAGTAAAGGACCAGTGCTTGAAGGGCAATGCCTTCTGAATCTGGGTGGCTGGACCTACAGGAAATCCTTAACTGTCTGCATAGATTTAGCTTTTTCTTCCATCTTTTTTAAGATGACCTCTGCCTTGGTGCCAAATAAGTCGTCTTTGTGCAAAGGTGCATTAAATAGTTTAGCTTTGACATGGTCTGGCAAGGGCTGTTCCTTAAGCCAAGCATGCCTTCTAAAGAAGAAACCGGTGACTGCTGCCCTGCAAAATGCTTCTAGGGCATCAAAATCACAGTGTAAGGTGTGCTTAGTTACTTGACTTACAGAATGCATTAACTCTTGTAACTCTATTTTCTGCGCAAGCAGGAAAAGATGATATTTTTTGTTTGAGGAGTTCCATGGTATGCTGCTGAAATTTTCACATAAGGAACTGACAATTTAGTGCTCTAATAGCAAGAGTAGCAGAGATGTGTACTTTTTTAACCCATCTGTCTAATGCTCGGGAATCCCTACCTGAGGGGATGGGATTCTTAGCATAAGTTGCTTTAATTCCTTTAGGCCTTTGGGAGATAACCTCAGGGTCAGCAGTAGGATTTTGGAACAGAAATTTGTTAGAGTCAGGGACTGGGAGCAGGAGGGAGGGTGTCAGGAGTCAAACTAGATTCCATGAAATCATCATCCACAACATCCAGGACAGGAGGAATGGCCAAGGGTCTGTGCTGTGGAAGATCTAAGAATTTCCTGAGTCTCTTTTTAGACTGAGGGTAGTCCTAACATTCCCATTGGAAATGCTCCATTAAAGTATGAAGGGTTTCCCCAAAGGAAAAATCCTCGGGTGGAGAGGCTAAAGGAATGAATTCCTCTGCATCAGAATCCTCATAAGCAGAGAGAGGTTGCATGTCTTCATATTCAGATGCATCAGAGTCACTGGACTCCTGTTCAGATAAAACTACTGGGACAAATCTCTTTCTTTTGGAAGGGGTAGCTTGGCTTCCCCTGATCAACATTATAAGATCTTCTGCCATTTTAAGCATTTGAGACTGAGGCAAGGAAGCAGGTGCCTGAGATGGGGTCGTCGGTTTCTTGGGTGTGGTTCGTACTCTGGGCCTTATAAACTTGGTAGTTTTCGAAAGAACAGTAGACGTAAAGAAGTCGGTTTGTGTCGAGAATCGGTAGTCGGAAGTAGTTCCTTGGATGCCGGTGCCTGCTAAGCGGCTCCAGACCCATCCAATGTAGAGACAACCACTGGATCCTTAGTCAATGAAGAGTTTTGTGGCATACTGGACTCAGAAAGGGTCTCGGTAGCGGCCTGCGAATCCACAGAAGCGGGCATCAGGGGCTGCAAAAGCACCTGACCGAGGACCGGAGAACTGACAACTAGCTTAATGGAAGCGTCATCGGTAGGTTTGGACCTGTGCGGTCTTCTCTGTCTCTGTCTTTATCCTTACGTTTTTTTGGAAGATCTGCGGTCGGATGGCTTACCGAAGCCATATCAGAAATAGAGGACTGTGAGCAAAAATTTCTAAGGGCTCGATGACGTATAGTTCTGGCACTGAACAAAGCACAAAAGCGACAGCGAGGGGACATCGTGGTCTGGGCCTAAGCAAGTGACGCAGTAAGAATGAAAGTCTCAGTGTGGTATTTGCTTTCCACAGGTGAGACAATTGTTAACTTTTTCTGACATCGGTCAGAGCAAGGAAAAAGGATCCCCAACAGGGTACTTAGCTTTAGAAGACTTCAACTTCAATTCGGAAAATGAAAACTCAGGTAGCGGCTGACCGGCACTCATGCAAACTGCTTCTGCTTCAGGCTCCTTGGCAAGAAAGACTGATGTAATGGCGTCGGCTGCCTTACTTTATACTACTGACGACCTGACGTCAGTCCTGAAGCGACAGCAACCGATTCAGAAATACTAAGCCTCTAGTATTCGAGCTGACTGAGGGCTACCCTGGCAGGGATAACCCAAATGTAATGACTGCAACAGTGAACCACGAATAACATCTCTGAATATTAAGACATCTCCTCTCCAAGTAAAGGCAGTCAGTGTTGAGAAATTAAAAGGGCTAAGAACTCTGTGCAGATGCATGAAAAAAATTTTAAATTTCACCCAGAGCACAATGTATGCAATTCCCCTGGCCAGCTAACTACCTGCACCTGCAGACTTCTTGCTTCCCACACACAGTATTTACTAAAGGAAAGAGCAAGCTCATAACTTTATAAATGAAGATGACTACCATTTTCCATGCCTTTCATTTTTTTTTTTGTCAAGCCTATTTCCATAAAAAAAAAAGTCTATAGTTTAAATGAAGGGCATTAATCCAGACAATCCACCCCTGTAAAACAGGGGAAATTACTATCTTAATTCTACATGTATCAATACATTTTTACAATCAATCTCCATTAGGCCAAGATCAAATGTTATATTAACTTTAACTTGCTTCTGACCAGATTTTCTGAGGAGCAGTGTAAAGATGTACATCTTACAACTAAAAAAATACTTATTTGCTTTAACATTTTTAACATGTACAGCAGTCACTAACAGACTCCCCCACCTCACATTTAAAATACTCCTGACTGTATATTATATAAAATTGCTTTACAATGTAACATGCAATTGACATAATTAAACTGTTACTAAATATTAAGAACAAAACTGTTTTACTTGCAGTTACTTCTTCACTGCCCAGAGTGTCTGAAACATTAACGAAAAATTGAGGTACATATGTGACATCCCCTCGCTGGGCCAGTAATCAAAGAGCACGAATCCTCACCGATACTGGAGAGGCATGTACACTTGGAATACAAATGGCTACACTCAGCATTTCCAGATGCAGACTTCTCTGCATCAAGCACAATTTCCCTTAAGAGCACCCAGGGAACACACTCAATTCAAGCACTGGTTCCTCTCTACATCTGTCCAAACCTCCAATAAGACCCCCTCCAATGAGACCTCCCCCCCACTGCCACAGCTCAGAGCCGAGTCTTTAGCTAGGGTTCCAAGCTACGTCCTCCTACACTCTCTCTGTGAAATCAGTGCACTGTATACCTGCTCCAAGCAGCTGACACACACACACTGAGATCTGATTTGTGTGCGCACACACACACACACACACACACACACACACACACACACACACACACACACACACACACACACACCTGGGAAAAGCTGGCACAGATTCACCTGCTGTGCCCCTTCTGCCCAGACTACAAAGGTAATTATCACTCCCACTAGAACCCCTGCTACCTACTTTAAGGCTCTTACCAGAGTACCCAATTACACAGAGTGAAATTGATATTAATACAAATGGTTATGCTGACCAAACAGCAAGGCTTTTAGGAGTGGGCAGTTATCACCAAATAAGTATGTGCAAATACTCTCAAAACAAACATTTTCTTAAAAGGACCAGTCACAACGAAAAGTTTAAATATATTTAATAATAAAAGAACAAGAAAATACTAAATATCTATTTACAGTAAACACCAAAGCTACAGTCACAGGGAATATTAAAAATAACACCAATGTAAAGTTTCACACAGTTATAGAAAAACAGTACTTAGCTAGTCTCGCTATCTTTTCCTAACTGATCTAGAGGATTACTGTGGGGCTGGAAATTCAAACTCCCAAAAAGGCAGAGCTACTGAAATATACTTTTTGCCACCACTGTCTAACAATTTGTTTTCTCTACCACTGGGAAGAGTACTGCACCAAGAAGCCAGTCTACCTCCAGTAGAAGACTCCATGGACCCAATGTCTTGATCCATGGTGGAGATGTGGTATAGAAATTTATGAGTGTCCTGGACCCTACAAAAGAGATCAGGTCTTTTAGGGCTACAGGTGGGGTTATCAGTTTGTTTCCAGGGAACTAACTTTAAAGATATCCAGAAGGGTTTCCTGAACTGGGGTACAGTTATAGATTTGGAAGGCCCCATTCCAAGAAGGTCTAGATATCTAATATGAGAAACAGTGGCCTAACAAGACCCGTTAGTGGACGTGTTCCCTTGTAAGTGAGAGCATTCTCAAAGGATAAGTCCATCTGGTGGTTAAGTCAGATGCAAGTGTGCCTTCATTGTCAAAGGTGGAGAACATCTGTGACTTGTAGATGCATCAGAATCATCCTCCTCATCAGAATCATTTGTATCTTTCAAAGAGGAAACCTCTCATTTCTTTTAGGGAGCTGGAGTCCCTAGACACAGAGGGTTTATCAGGCTGCAGACTAAGGAGGAACTGCACAAAACCCTGAGCCAGTTGTATCCAGTCATGGGAGCATACCTGTTAACATCTTAGTGCAATAATTCTGGACAAAGCCAAAAGTAACTTGGGGGGGGGGGTACAAAGGCTCAAACGAGGAACACATTTTAAACAATGGTCTTATAAAATTAGAAAGTTGCTAGAATAACAGGTTTTGTATTATCATGCATTTTCTGATAACTATGAAGTCTGAAACTCAAATGTCTCATAACTCAGTGCCTATCCTCAATGATTTGCCAGAAAACCACACATTTTATGAGGAATTAACCTAAACCATGAAGCAAATATCTGGACATTTTAAAAATTCTGGAAAGTTGAGAGGTATACCTGGCAGGGATGAAATATGGTGCTAAGAGCATGCGGTCAGTCAACAATGGCATTTTTGGCTTGTCAGAGGTCTAGTCTTCTGGTGTTTGGGTCTCAGGGGGGTAGATGCCATAGATTTTGGAACCTGAGGGGAGACAACCCTGGAATTTGACATCTTACCGGGGCACCAGTCCCCCTCAACTGGAACTATGGGGACAAACTTCCCGTGCAGTGTTATTAAATGCATTGTGAGATGGATGCTTGATTGGTACCAGCAATAGGATGAACTGACTCATTGAAGGTCCAGTGGCATATGCTCAGAGCCACTGGCTTGGTGGTCTCTGAAGGTACACTAGCAGAAGCTCTGAAAGTGTCAGATGTCAGAACCGGAGGTTCATAAGGGCCACTATAAAGCAGATGCTCTTAGACCACCAAGTGAACCCTACAATCCCATCATTTTTCCTTCAATACTCACTTCTCTGTTTTCTTTCTCTTGAGAAGGACTTTCATATTGTCTTGTGTCTTAAGAGTGCACAGACATGGCATGTTTTCCTAACAAGACTGAAAACATCTGTTTGGTTATGTACACTTTGAGAACCTCCCACCCTCTTTTAATCATCTGAGGGTAGCAATCCTGGTGAATCTTGTAACTACTGATGTCAAGCTCTAGACTTGGGTAGTACAGACACTGGTTGTGGCAGTCATAGATTTGGTATACATGGGGAAACCTGTCTGTTCTTTTTCTCTGGTCCAAACACATCCTCTGTTCAACCACATATGGCATTCACTACCCAGACACGTAAACCCCCCTCACACAAAAAAAAACTAGAAATTCTAGCCCAAAGATGACCATATGGACTTGGAGCACAAGTAAGTAATGAAAGCTATTTAACAGAGTATTTATCTTCTTGCTCTTCAGTCACAGGCCTAGACTGATGGACTGCATCATACACTCTTGATGCATTCATGAATACAAGCAAGCAAGAAAGTTGTTCAACTGGAAGTCACCTATATACCAGGTACACAGACTTCAAAGGTACAATGCAATCAGCCCAGCCTAGCGGGTATGTAACATCTATAAGTATGAAGGAAGTTATCAGGTTCAGCAGGCTCAATAAGGTACAAAGTTAGGACCTTATCTAGCCTTCTCAACAAAGAATGCTAAAGATATAACATCCTGGACTCATCCTCAAGAGCACAAATGACCAGTACTGCAACATGACCAACTCCATTCCTATGAAAGCAATCCTCGAGAAGCAGGGGTGAGGACTTTTTCCACTTTATGGTCAGACCCAGTGACTGCAACCACAGGAGTGCCAACTAAAGGAACACTATCAGGAACCTCCTGGACAGTGCTAATAGAAGACAATCATCCAAAAACAAACAAAAAAAAACTTTGTCTACCTGCTCCTGCAAGGCTCTGGCCACCATGTCCAACACATTGGCCAATATTCTTGGAAATGAAAACTGATGGTCACCCAGCATGCACAGAAGGAACCTACTGTGTGGCCCAAACATACTGATGCACCAAACGGTGTTCACTGTATTCAGTGACAACATCCATACACCCTGAAACAGAAACGGTTTCTTTTGTTTTAAAATTCTAGCCCTCATTAAGAGAACAAACCACTGATTCCAAAACCAAATGCATCTGATGTACCAAAAAGGCAGGAATGGGATGTAAACCAACCATCTCACTTGGTGCTCGGAACAATTAAAAGTTCCCACCCTATTCTTAACAATGGATAGCCTCTACATAACATTCTGAACCAGTTTGGGTCTGCCCCAAGAGATCTGCAGAGACTACTTGGTCCTTCACATGGACTCCTTACTGAGGACCTTCAAGTTCAAAGCTGTGGCCCATGGTGACTACATCTAGAACTTGCTGGACCTGGTGATTGCTATCCAAGCAAAGGCAAACTTACCAACAAGAGGTATCAGAGAACTATCAGAACTACCGAAAAGGGACTGGCAGAGTTGTCCTCTTAGGAGATTTTTGCCTCCATACCTGTCAACTTACTCTGGTGGTTAGTACACTGAACCAAAGCTCCAACATATTAATGAGCTGCTTCTTGTGGCAAGGGTGCAGGGTTTGAATCTTTCCACCGTCACCTGGGGTTGGAGGTCGGCAAATGGTCAAGGTGTTTCTTATAAACACAAGGTACAGGGTTTGATTATCACTTTGGGAAGCAGAATTGGGCTTAAAAATGTTCCCTAAGGTGATTAGCCTAGTTATCATCTACAAACCTATTAGGGGGATGGGTTCTCATACCAGTTGAGATCTTTACCTCACAGATACATGTATACATGATTTGAGTCTGACCTCTGGTTATTGGCTATGCTTGTAATAGTCTGTAGACTAAGTTAATAGCTTCATAGGTAAATACTAGACTATCAAGTCTCCCTAAATCACAACATGTCCCATTTGTTCCCTTATCTGGGAACTTCACATTGAATTATTGTGAGAGCATCTATGGGGAATGCTATCACTGAGGCAGTCACTGAGCTACACTTTACCAGAACAGAATCACTGACATGAAGGTATTTAAAATGGCCTAACCTAAAACTGGGGAGGGGGTCATGCAATCCATGTTACTGCACAGGCCCAAAGTGACTTCCCGATGTGAGAGCATGTCTCTGTGCAAATCCACTGAAGGCTACGACGAAGAGACTGCTTGGTGAACCTAATGCCCAATGCCAGGCTATGCATCTGCATTGCTTCTGCACCCTCTGAGGGACTGTGGCAGTGTATGGATAACCTCTACTATACCACCCTATGACGGCCATGCCCACCCCCCTTGCCAGCTGTTAGGTGCTTAAACAGCAAACCATACTCAGGTCACGTGGTCCATAGTCAAGGCTTTATCTCTCCACACCATCACAACTGGCTCCGTTTGTGAAGCTTGACCAGCAGAGGGGACAACACTGTGAGGGAGTAGCGCCTTCCCAAAATGGAGAGACTTTTTCCTCTCTGTATTGGCTGGATCTGCAAAGCAAAAATAGGGAAGGTACAGGAAGACCTTAAATATGATTTACAGTGACAAGTGCCCATTTCTTCCTTTGAATGTCATCCAGATTCTAGATGGCCTGGTTGTAACTACCATAAACTAACCACAGCCATAATGTTCATGATTATTCACTTGTTAATATAGATGCAATAAGACAGAGCTTTTCTTCCTGGGCATCTGCTGAAAATGGGCTCTGCCCAGTCAGACTTTTCCTGTCAGCAAAGGCAAATAATCTTCCTAAGGGAAATCAGACTCAGCAAGGTCATCCTAAGAAGACATACTGATAACTGCATCCCTAAGGATAAATAAATACAAGGAAAATTTGAAAATTACTGCAGGCTCATGAGATACCATCCTAGAAACGGACAGTGTGAAACAGATCCTCTTTAAGCTCACACTTGATGAAGACTGGAATTTTGAAAAGTAAGATTCAGATACAGCTTTAAACACTTGTTTAAAGCTTTAGAGTCTGTCTGGAGCTAGACTGGCAAAATGTTATGGTCTTTAGGACCTATGATGCACCACAAAGATCACACAGAAGTCAACTTTTACATCTGTTAAGGAACTCTACACCTACTCAGCTGTGTGACTGCAAATTGTTTTGGCTTAATTAGGCATCACAGCAGCATAGTAGAGGTGCTTCCAAGCTGACAAATCATCCACTAACTGATGCTGAGGATAGAATGACCACAAGGCTCTTCTGATTTCTTCTACAAATACTCATTTGGACACTTTCTAGGGAAGGAATGGTTGCCCAAAGCAAATACACATGACAATTGGAAGCTGCAAGTTCTCTCCAAAACAAGGGTCACCTGAGAGTAATTTAAAAATGGATAAAGACTCATTTTTCTTGCATACATTAAAGAAAAGGGCCTCCAAGTCTTCACACACATCAGCCCAAAATGGAAAGCATCTTGTAGTAAACGTCAGCACTAAGCTCTGAATAAAAAATCATGCAGAACTTCAGTCAATGGCAAGTGCATAACTGCCATTTACCAGTCTTGGGCAAGATTAAAAACCTGATGTCTACACATCAATTATGGACGGTGCATGTGGGAGACAGGTATGGGTCAAGCTCGGCACTAGCATAAGATCGTATTCCCGGAGGTGAGGTTCCAACACTTGTGTGTCAATCCATCACCAGATTTTAAACATTTGTTTAACATTTAGGCCTTGAGTCATGAGCCTTGAAGCAAGAGGAATCAGTAGTCCCTCACTAACCAGGCCAAAAGACCCTGCTAAGCCTGAGGAAAGACTGATAGGTTCATAGGTTCATAGGTTCATACTAGGCTATCTGCCCGAGGGCATTTACAAGCCTAGCCCATAGTTTTGTGGCTTACGCCACCCCTTTAGTATGGGGAACAATACCCATTATTTTGCTGTGCCTCTGTTGATCAGTGACACTGAGGTAATCCCTGGGGTATATCTGCGATCTCCCATCCATTGGTCAAGATTTCTCTTGAACAAGGCCAGCGAGGTGCTCTGCCTCACATATACCGGGATTTTATTCCACAGCATAGGGAGTCTTTGGGTGATGAATCTATCCCTCCAGCACGTCCTATTAATAGCCGTGTCGAGGTTTAAGTCTCCGCCCTTGTGGCTCTGACGGATCTAGATTTTTGAGGTGAAGCATATTCATCAAATCTGGGTTTGACATGGCCTTGTATGTTAGGCAAAGGTCACCTCTGAGCAAGCGACTGAATAGAGCTGGAGTTCTTTCAGTCGGGCAGCATAGGACAGATGTTTGAGACCCTTTATCCTTTTGGTGAGGAACTTTGTGGCCTCTCCAGCTGCTGCAAGTGTCGGGTCAGATACATTCGAATGGGGCATTGTACTCAATCATTGGTCTGATGAGTGATGAGTATAGGGAGACTATGACCTCCCTTGATCTAGATGAGAATCCCTTCATGATAAGGTGGGCAATGTAGAAGGTCTTCCTAACTACTTTAGCTACATGGGTGTTGAATGACAGACTACTATCAACCTGGGTCCCCAGGTCCCTGATAACTTCTTCTGTACTCAGTCGATTGCCACCTATTTGGTAGCTAGGGGTAACCTTGTTTTTCCCAAGGGTATGACTATGCATTTTTGGCATTTAACTTTAGGCCATGGCTCTGGCACCAGTTATCCGCTTCTGTGAGACCCTTCTGAAGGATATCTGTGTCAGATGTGTTTTCTACTATGGCCCAGTTTGCAGTCATCTGCAAACTTTGTCAGCCATAACCCTCCTGTGTTTGCTTGTACTCGAAAAGTAGATGCCAAACAAGAGTGGGCCCAGGACTGAGCCCTGTGGTACACCACTTGTGACAGGCTTTGAGTCTGACATGGCGCCAGCAACTCTGACCCTGTGGGTTCTGTCACTCAGCCAGTTTGCAACCCATCTTGTGATGTATGGGTTAACATTTAAGCTGATGAGTTTTTCAATGATACCCGAGTGGGGTATTGTATCAAAGGCCTTCGCCAGATCGAGGTAGGCTGTATGGACTGCCTTTCCTCATCAATGGCTTTGGTGACTGTTTCAAAAGTCAACCAAGTTTAGAAGGCATGATCTGCCTTTGACAAAGCCAAACTGGGATGGATCCAAAGTCTGCAAATTCTATGTCTTTATTTATGAGGTCCATTATGATCCTCTCCATGGCTTTGCAGATAAGGCTTGTCAAGCTAATGGGCCGGTAATTTCCAGGGTCGGTGGAGGCACCGCCTTTGTGAAGTGGGACCACAGTTGCAGTGCGCCACCCTGGGTATCCAGAGGTAAGACTATGATTAAACAGCTGTCCTAGCTGTGGGTTTAATTGAGTTCGGAGCACACAGCCGGGGACACCATCAGGTCCCATGGATGCTGTGTTTTTGCTTTGAGAGAGCAGTTCTCACTTGGGCTGGAGATGTTTGGGGGCTGCAATATAGATATCTCTCCTTTGGGGAGGGGAGAAGTTTGCACTGAACCTGTCAGCCAGTATGTTGGCAATGTCTGTAGGATCAGTAATCTTCACATCATTTTGAACTAGTTCTGAGCATATCTGGGAGTTTCCTCCCAGGTTTCTAACATAGCTAAAGAAGGCCTTATGATTGTCTTTTGAGTCTTTAGCTATTTTTCTCTCAAAATTTGCTTTGGATGATTTTATGAGAGCTCTTAGTTTTTACTTATAGTGATCAAGGGTGTCTTACCTTTTAAGGATTTTGCTCTATCTTGTAGTAGCTTCCTCCTTTTGTTGTAGAGTTTGTTTATGGCTGGGGTCCACCAGAGTGGAAGAGTCTTTGTTTTGCTTGGGATTGCCTTATCCATGCAGTCCTGCAGGTGCTGGTAGAAGGCATTTGTAAATGATTCAGCGGCTTGAGTACTGTTTTCCGGGCCTTAAAGGAGACCACACTAGTCTTTAGAAGTGTGAAGTAAGTTCTTTACTGTGGTCTTTTTATTTCAGGTGGGGTGGGATGAGGACCTCCAGCGAGATTAGTTTGTGATCTGATCTCACCAGTGAGGGGTATACTTCGGTGTTGAACATTGTGCTCCCATGTTCGTGATGATGAGATCAAGTATGTTTTCTCCTCTTGTGGGATGGTGACTAGTTGTTCCATGGCATTTGAGTTTATGAATTCCAGGAACTTTTGGGCTAGGGTGTTTGGGCTTGAGTAGTGTTCCCAGTCTATATTAGGGTAATTGAAGTCACCTAGTATGATGGTGTTTGGTGATACATTTATCCCTCTAGTGTTTTCAGGAAGGCCATGTGAGGTTCCTGAGTTTGTGAGGGTGGCCTGTAACATGCTACAATTTGCAGAGCAGTCTTGCCTATGGTTAATTGCACCTGGATGGTCTCCGATGCATCGCGTTGCCACCAGTCTTGAGGTGTGGGTGTCTTTGATGAATATGGATACCCTCCTTTCTTGGTATTGTCCGGATTTTGGGGCCGGAACGCATGATAAGAGGTAAAACCTGATAGTGCTGGGGTGCTCTCAGGAGCCTTGAACCAGGTTTCTGTCACTGCACAGACATCGATGTTCTCCATACTGAGAAGGGCCTCGAAAAGGCATTTTGAGATTTAGACTTCTGGCATTGAGCAGCATTACCCTTAGTTTTTTCCTTTTTGTGTTCTAGGGTGGTAGGTTTAGAATTTGAGCCTTGCCTAAAAAGGCACTATGGGGTGGCAAGAGCCTTTGCCAATATCCGAATCCCAGGGTGACAGGTGCAAGCCGTCCCTTTGTCCAGCATGTCATCCCAGGCAGACAGACATTGATCCCCTTTGAATGACACCAGAGTTTAAGCCAATTGTTAAAGCTGATCATCTTATCTCTGTATTGTGGCATCATTCTTGGTGAAGGTAGGATACTGCTCAAGGTCAGGGTCATACCTGCCTGGGCTACATAATCAGAGAGCTCCTCAATGTCTCTTTTCATGTAGTCCAAGGAGCAGGTCGCTTACACCAGCGTGGACAATGACTGAGTCATATTTGTACCTGCTGTTGAGAGACCTGAGTGCTTGCTATGTGGCGGATTCTAGCCCGACAGGCAGCTTACTGTGACCTTCTCCTTACTCAGTCTGGTGAGCGGACGCCAGTGTGTCTGACTATGGAGTCACCAATGACTAGTGTGTCTGGCATTGTGTTTGGCCTTAAGGGCTGTGACTGTTTGACACTCTGACTGTGAGGTCTATGTGTTGCAGGTGTTGTGTTCTGAGGTGGTGGTTGTTTGGGTGTCTGCTTTGGTGGCCTCTGCTGTTTTGGTAGATTTTTGATCAGAGTATGTCTTTGTGTGTTTATGTGTATGATTTGAGGTTGTGATGGTACTATGTGAGACTGGGTCTATAGTGTGTGTGGTAACCTTCTCCTCCTGACTGGTCTTGCCAGTCCTATGTTGAGAGAGCTCAGCCTCCAGTTTGGCCGTATAGTTGCATCTCTCGCATGTATTTGTGTTTTGTGGGAGGAGGAGAGGGTTGTTGTGTACATGAGGCAATTGTAACATTGCCTCAATATTCCCAGGTTCACCAGCTGAGCAGGAGAGGACACTAGCAACTGATCCCTCGACATGCTAGAAGGACTAGACAAAAACTTTAAAAGAGATTCGGGGACGGAGTGACCGAGAAATGGGGGTTTGCCTTTTGGGGTGCTATCTATAAGAGTGAGGTAATAAGTACTGTAGGAGCAAGTGCTAGGTTTAACAGATAGAGAAAAGTCTACTTGGAGTCAAGTAGAGATGATCTTTTTAGGTATTAGAGAAAGTGCTAGTAACAGGGATGCTTAAAGGTAAGATTGAAAAGAATGCACTCTGCAGTGTGCACTAGAGAAGTTAGATATGAAAGTAGGTAACTTGAGTTTTACCTGTTTAAAAAGTTAAGGTTTAGTGGAGAGTTACTATTTTTAAAACAGCAAGATGGACTGAAAGGGGTGGTTACTTTTGTATTTTGGTACTATGAAATACTGTAGGATGGCCAATAAATTTAAATAATTGAAGGGGTGGAAAGCCTTGGTCCAGAGTACCTCAACCATTACCTTGGTCATGTAATTTCTCTGAGCCCCTCACTGCCAACTATGAAGGAGGACTGGTGCAGACTAAAGCCCCCACCTCTCAAGGATGAGCTCAGCATATGCAAGATGTGGAAGTTAGTTTTAATAAAGAATTTACTACCAAGAAAGCAAAGCTCTCACAAGATTTCCATCCTTGGGGTGGTGCTCCATTGACGTGGGGAAAGAACCATCCAGTCAATCCTCACTTTAAAAGCTTCTGCCTGCAGCCATGAACCTGGTTTTGAAAAATCCAGGAGCTTTTCCCTTTGACATCTTTGGCAACAATAATGAACCACAGACAACTATGGTGACATTTGATATGTTCCTTTACAGGAGAGACAATGTGATGCTGGTGTGGGTCTTGACTAGGAAGTTGAAGACCAAAGGGGCACTCATTGAACTTCCACCTACATAACGAACACTGGAAATTTTCAGTGAAGTGTCAGACTGTTGTCAAAACTCTGCAAGCTCAGAAAGGACTGGTGAGCTCACAGACTAGGTATACTTATGCAGCTGCCACATGACATCACAGAATGAAGCAGTATCTTCCAATCAAAACTGCTAGACTGTTACTGGTAAAGAGGATGAACCCAGACAAAGCATGTCAAGGAGAATTGCTAATTGTAGGTCATTAGGAATATGAAACAAAAGAAGGTAGCATTTGGTAATTACAATTATACAAAAATACATCAACTAAGCTGTTAGAATAAGAGAGTAAATTAAAATTTTGAGGACAACTGATAACTTAGTTTATAAAGCTAAAAAGAACAAGAGTAGGTAATTAGGTCTTATAAACAGGGAATGGGATTTTGGTAATTAAACAGCACTTACCTCGGGGAGGGTGGAAAGCACCTCCCATAATCAGAGTACTGCACAACTAATCTCAGATTTTTACGTAAAAATTGAGTTTGCAGTAAGGTACCCTATATACTACTTGCACTGCTGTGCAGCATAGCATGGCTCGGTACCAACCTTCGGCTATCAAATGCTGCTTGGTGTTGGGTATTGCAAAGACTGTTGCAAATGCTTAGCTCTGGTTTACTTTATAAAAAAATGCATAAACTTTGCTTTATGTTACAGCATGTTTGTGAACATTCACCTTTATTCTTAAGGTGGTACAAGTAAGCTGCAATTATTTGTACTATTTCCACAACAAAATTCTTCCTGTGGAAATTGTAGCAGTTATCGCACAACAAAGTGTGCAATCCATGAAAACAATTTACAGCAAGTATTACTTTCAGTAGCACCAGCAAATCAGCTATCAAATAACAGTCTGTCATTGGGTCAACTAATTTACAGAGGTTTCAAAGTTATCCTATACTTCAAAGAACTTCTGGAATTTTCATCTCGGGCATATAGACTGCATTTGTAATAACCTTGACAATGCTAAAAATTCCACCCCCTATTGCCTACATGTCTGGAAACATCTGCAAACAACTAGCACTTTATGGATGTTTTCCACTATTATTTTGTGTTGCTTCGGAAGTACATACTCTGGAAGCATTATTTGGTACCCCTAAGATAAAACTGAACATCAAAGCAAATGTGATATGGTGTCACATTCTGGACTGTAAAATGCCATGAATAGCAACTAGAACAGGAATTAAGAGAATACTTTTTCAAGTCATTATTTACCTTAATGACGGTGACTTCAGATGGTATCTCTCGCAGACACACACACACACACACACACACACACACACACACACACACACACACACACACACACACACACACACACACACACACACACACACACACACACACACACACACACAAAATTACTCCTTTAAGTTGCTTAATGAGGGTAAAATCCTTGAAAGTGGTCAAATGTATTAAGAATGGTTTCCTGCAAGGTCTTGTCAAAGATAATGCAGGACTTAACACTGGCCAGCTTCTTCAGGACTGCAAACAATATATTTTCAAGTAGATAAATTCTCAAACAATAGAATATGACCTTTGATTTCAATCTAATGTTCAAAACACTCAAGATACACTAGAAATACTTGCAGCAAAAAACCTGAAACTGCCTACCGTTGGACATCTTTTGCTTTTTCAACCTCTGTTATCTTCTTCCTTTCCTGGTCTTTTTGTTTTTCAGCTTCGAATTCTGTATCTTTCTGCTTTTGTGTCTGATCCTCTATTTCTTTCTGTTTTAGAAGCTGCTGTTTATTATAGATTTCTCTCAGTTCCTATAAGCACACATACACAAAAAAAGCTTAGATCAACCACGTAAATAAATAAACTTATTCCAGATACAAAAAAGACACTATACAATGTTTGACAAATCCAGCTGAACAATTAAAGCATTTAACATTTTTACAGAATACAGCCTCTCAAACCAACACAAAATTTGTTAATGACTGCAAACTAACCTTGCTAGTGGCTACTTAAAAATCAAAGTACTGATTAGTGTGGATTCCAAATAATCAAATTAAACTGAAAACTGCTGTACATGAGGCAGCTTTGAGGCATACATGAATAAAGCCTCGATAATGCCACAGGTGATCAAAGTTTGAGTTGCACCTCAAGTGTCTGAAGGAGCTGGACAGGTAGGAAAGGAGTTAACAGCCACTGCCAGTTCCACCCATTCGAGGGGCGGGGGAGCAGGTGTGAGCTGTCACCAGGTTGACAACTGGCAGGAGCATGATGCATTATCCAGTGAAGTTCAAGTCAGCTGAGCATGCACTGCTATGGAGCTTAGCACCAGTAAAGCCAAGAGGCATGAGCTTCATGTCTTTAAAACAAAAGGGTTGAGTGCATGTTGGCAGTGGAACATCCAGAAGTTCTAGGGGGAAATGCAAGAAAACTGTACACAGCTACATATTCACCTATAATACAAAAAAATTAAAAGACCACAGGGTTTTAGCCCAATATGAATTTATTGTTGTATGATGGCTCCACCATTAGCAACTGATTATGAAATGACAGATCTCTAACAGTAAAACATACAGACTTCTACTTACCAATGTCAGCAATAACCCAGCCTAATTTTTTCAGCAAAAATCATCATCATGAGAGAAGCCACATGTCTTACACTACTGCACCATAACCATTGCCCTAACTGTACCTCACTATGAAGCTGACATAACCTTAAGTCAAAGAAATAGTTATACTGGGACCACAAGCAGGAAATCTATAGAAAATCATTTTCATTCAACAGCTGACTAGGCCCTTTTTTGTAGGTATGGATGGTTACTTTTGTAGTGGAGGAAGGAATTAGAGGATGTCTGCTTCCTGTTTATAGTTGAAGTTTTGATCTTCATAAATGTCACAAGCAAAAAGTCTTGGAAAAAGTGTGGCATAGTATCATGATATCCTATAAATTCATTTAGCTTCTCCTTGGTCCCCCTTCCATAAGAAGCAAATGTAATCCAAGAATCTGGTACAATTAACATGCAGTATGTGGAGTTAATAATACGTTTCTGCTCCCAGACCCATAGGACCAAGTTAGCACACATGAGGGGCACAAGTTGCCTCCAAGTCACACCCTGCTTTTGCTGAGAGAATTCCACTTTGCAGTACAGGAAGTTGTTAAAACTTGACAAAAGTTCTGTGTTGATGACTTTTACCAAAAGGAGAGATGAAAGTGAAGGATCCATTTCCAGACGTGTTGAAATGGACGCAAGATGTACCTTAATAGAAGAATAAGAAATGACAGAGGAAAATAACTTGTAAAAATTCTTAAGACCCAGTGGTATATAATCCCTGATGGGTTTAGAACCTGGTCAGCTAATATCTGTCTATTCACTCACAGGTAGATGAAGGGAGAGAATAACCTGAACCTGAATGTATACCTTGAGGAAATGATCCCCCATACATAAAGATCTATTTTAAAAATGTCTGCATATTAAAAAAACAAAGTCTTGCTGCTAAGCAGGTAGGGGCAGGGGTAGATGGGGACAAACACATAAAACTGGAAGTCATTCACCTGGCTAGAAGGGAACCACTTACCGAACCCTGCCTTGTTGCCATTCTCTGCCCTCCCTGCCTTTAAATGGCCTCCCCCCACACACTGCTTCCACTTGAACTGTCTTTTAAAGGTTTCATAGGTAAGTAGAAGGCTAGCTGCCCTTGTGAGCCATTTAAGCCTAGCCAATCTCCTTTTTTGAGCTTGAAATAACCTATCCTATTTGGTTATAGATTGGCCTTACCCATGCCTTGGTTGATAATTATAATTACCCCTAATAACAATAAAGTACAGTTGTGTACCTACCATAAATGTAGATGTTCGAGTGTATTCACTGTTGCAGTCATAACACTTGGGTTATCCTGCTGGCAGGCGATGACCCGCAGTCGGCCCGAGTTCCAAAGTCTTGGTCCGGCGTTGGTTGCCGTCACCTCTTCCCTGACGTCAGTGTGCCAGGGGTATAAAATGAGAAGTTATGTACCTACCATAACGTTCCATGTTAGTTGTCTTCTCTCGCCTTCTTTCTTGCTTGATGGGTTCGGAGCCGATCCTCGGCTCGACTCGCACTTGCTAAGCTCGAGAGTCACTTTTACCAGCTTGAGGCAGCCCCATATCCCATGATGCAAGGCGGTAAGTACCCAGATCTCGTTTGGTACCTATAGGCAATAACACCTAGCACAAAAAACTTCCCAGAAGGAAAGAAAAGCAAAAAGCCTAAAGGATGGGCTATAAGGAAGACCAGACAACTAGCTGGTCTTAAGAAGCAATCTTCCATATAGGGAGAAAAAAGGTCTGTCCAGGCCAGGGGGCAGGAGGGAGGGTCGCAAGAAAGAAGGTGAGAGAAGACAACTAACATGGAACGTTATGGTAGGTACATAACTTCTCAATGTTAAGTTGTCAATCTCACCTTCATTCTTGCTTGATGGGACCGCGTCCCTAGCACCTGTATCCTGGGTGGCTCACTGGAACAGACTCTTGAGAACTGTAGAGCCAAAACTGGCTCTATCCCTGGAGGCCAAATCCAATTTGTAATGAGAAACAAAGGTATGAGGAGTGGCCCAAGTGGCTGCTGCACAAATAGTGTCTAATGGAAGTCTAGCCTGAAAAGCTATGGAAGTGGCTAAGCTTCTGGTTGAATGCGCTTCCGGTTTTGAGCACAGCTGTTTTCCCCTGAGCTGATTCGGAGATGGTGGAAGAAAGCCATCTAGATAAGGTCACTTTGGAGACAGGAAGGCCTTTCTTATTTTCAGCATAAGAAAAAAAGAGCTGATCGGATTTCCTGAATTGTTTTGTTCTGTCCAAATAATATTGGAGTTGGCGATGAACATCAAGATAATGTAATTTTTGTTCCGATCTGTTTGAGTAATTAGGGAAAAATACAGGGAGGTCAATAGATTGGTTCAAATTATTTTTCGAGGCCACCTTAGGCAAAAAGGTTGGATTAGTTCTCAAGGATACCCTGTCTTTGTGGAAAACCAAATAAGGGGACGAACAGAGAGAGCATGAAGTTCTGACACTCTCCTTGCCGAGGTAATAGCAACAAGGAAGAGTGTTTTCCATGAAAGAAACTTCAGGGAACATGAAACAGCTGGCTCGAAGGGAGGAAGAATTAAGGATGTCAGTACTAGATTTAGGTCCCATTGAGGAGAAGGACTCCTGACTGGAGGTTTAAGGAGAAAAATTCCTTTTAGAAAGGCTCTACAAAGCCTGTGGGACATAATGTTGTGATCTGCAAACCCGACATGAAAGTTCGAAATAGCGGCCAACTGAACCTTGACCGTGGAAGATGAAGAGCCCGAGTGAAAGATTTCCGCTAAGAAATCCAAAACTGCATGAACAGGGGCAGTAAAGGGATCTATATTTTTAGCTCTTGCCCAACAAGAGAAGTATTTCCACTTGCTGGTATAAATCCTTCTAGTAGAGGATTTAAGGGAAGCCACTATGATATCCTTAACAGGATTAGAGATCATAGGAAGCCTGGCTAAGGAAGGAAGTGGAGCAACCAAGCTGTGAGGTTGAGAGAAGGAATAGACCGATGCAGCTGACCCGATTAGTGAATCAGAAGGTCTGGCACTGGGTCCAGATGCCACGGCTGCACCAATAGGTGACGATGGAGGAACGGGAACCAAATCTGTCGAGGCCAATAGGGAGCAATGAGAATCATTTTGGCTCTCAAACGGTGGCTTTCTGGAGAACTTGAGGAATCAACGGAAAGGAGGAAAGGAGGAAAGGCATAAAGAAGTCCCTGGGGCCAATCCTGGGTTAGAGCGTCTCTGGGGGATGGCCTGGCAGTGGGAAGAGAGAAAGAAGTCTGGGCATTTGCTGTTTTGGGGAGTAGCAAAAAGATCGCAACATGGGCGGCCCCATTCTAGAAAAATCTCCTCCACTATAGATTGTTTGAGAGACCACTCGTGAGGCATGAGAATAGCTCTGCTCAATCTGTCCGCTAGAATGTTGGTTTTCCCAGGGATATGCGTTGCTACCAGAAACCGATGAGAGGAGATCGCCCATTGCCAAAGTCTGAGAGCTTCTCGACACAAGGGGTAGGACTTGGTTCCGCCCTGTTTATTGATATACCATACTACAGACATGTTGTCTGTGTGAACTGCAATTGTTCCCAAGGGAAGAAAGTCGTTGAGGGCTTGCAACGTTAAAAGCACTGCTCTCATCTCTAGGACATTTATGTGCAGGTGGTATTCGAATGGTTGCCACGTCCCATGAACCATCCTGCCCTGATAATGACCCCCCCACCCGATCAGGGAGGCGTCTGTAGTGACTGTGGCTACCGGGGCCAGGGATACAAAGGGTCTGCCTTGATGAATCTGGGGAGAAGAAATCCACCATGATAGATGATTCTTGCAAATTTGTGTCACCAGGATTTGGTGATGCATGGGAAGTTGTTGGTAAGACCACTGGGTGAACAACATCCATTGAAGAAGACGCATGTAGAAGCGGGCCAAGGGAAGAAGGGTAATGGCCGCAGCCATGAGGCCCAACACCTTCAGAACCATTCTGGCCTGCACCTTTTTGCTGGCAAGGATGATCCGCACGTGAGTTTGGATATCTGAGATTCTTTGGTCTGTGAGGGTTGCTGACATCCGAACAGTGTTTAAGTTTGCGCCTATGAAAGTAATAGACTGGCAGGGCAATAAGGAGGATTTTTCGTAGTTGATCGAAATTCCTAACTGAGTGCAGAGATTTAGGTGTAATCCCTGGCTTGGAGAAGTTGATAACTGGTGGTGGCTGAAAGGAGCCAGTCGTCGAGATATGGAAACACCTGGAATCCTTGACATCTCAGGTGAGCCGTGACCACTGCCATACATTTGGTGAACACTCTGGGGCTGTAGTGAGACCAAAGGGCAGGGCTCTGAATTGAAAATGACTGGACCCCAGCCGAAAGCGGAGAAACCTTCTGGAGCGTCTGTGAATTTTTATGTGATAGTACGCGTCCTGAAGGTCTATTGAGCACATCCAGTTGTCCTTGTCTAGGAAGGGCAAAATTGATTGAAGTGTGACCATTCGAAATCTTGTCTTTCTCACAGACTTGTTGAGTCTGCTGAGATCCAATATTGGTCTCCAGTCTCCCGTCTTTTTGGGGACCAAAAAGAATCTTGAGTAGATTCTGGACTCTGAATGGTCTGTTGTAACTGGCTGAATGGCTCTTTTTTGTAGAAGCTTTGATACCTCTAACTTTGCAATTTCCCTTAGACCGGGTGGCAAATCTGGAAGGGAATTTTTGTGAGAAAGGACTTTCCTCGAAAGGAATCTTGTAACCCTCGGATATGATCGACTGTACCCATCTGTCTTGAGAGAGGGAACACCAGCTTCTGGGTACAGCGATAGTCTTCCCCCGACTGCCTCCAAGGATGGACAGCCGGGCAACATCTCAGGGATGCTGGAAGGGCTTGTCAGAGAGGCTCTCTGCTTCCCTGGTTTTGTGGACCCCCTCTGCCTCTAGAGCGGCGTCTGTTATTATTATCCCCTCTGCCTCTAGGGGTAAACTGACCACGTGCATCTGGCGTGACTCCCTGGGATTTACGGAACCACATTTTTCCACCCTTCTGACCCTTGGGGTAAGGTCTAGAGGGGGTAGAAAAACGGACCCCTACGGCAGAAAGAGTCTTGCCGTCCTGCTCACACCTGGTCAATGTATCCTTCACTTGAGGGCCAAACAATGCTGACCCATCAAAGGGAGAATTCGTGAAGGACGCCTTAAAGGGATCTGCAAAATTACAGAGCCGCATCCAGGATTGACGTCTAAGAGCCACTCCTGTACCTGCGGCTCTACTTGCTCCATCTGTTGCATACAAGATCAGTCGCATGGAGGAGTTAGCTATAGAATTAAGGATTCCTAGCTGAGAAGCAATCTTTTCTTGAGCCCCTGCAGCCGTAGGATCCTGCACTACTTCACCTAGTTCTTTAAGGATGTCCCTTTGGAGTCTGGTGAAGTGACATAAATAGTTCAGCGAACGCATGGCAAAGGTCGCTGAGGAGAACATCCGCTTACCATACCTATCCATGGTCCTAGAATCCTTATTAGGAGGATGGACTGGTACGGAAGGATCTGCAAGTTCCTTCTTAGTGGCGGCCGCCACCACCATGGCATCAACAGGGACACCTTTTGTAAGGAATTGCTTTTCAGAAGGGGCTGTAATAAATTTAGACGGCCTCCTAGGAACTGGCTCTACAGAATCAGGAGCAGCCCAAGCCTTTCGAGCAATAACCTCCATAAGGGGGTCGAAAGGTGGAGACACCAAGGAGGTGGAGGGTGGATCCAAACGCCTCTAGGTATACAGACTCATCCTCGGAGGGGTTTATGGAGGGCCAGTTTCCTCTCTGTTTTAGGAGTTCTAGGATGTCTGAAAAGGAGACATCCTCAGAGGGGGATCTTGGGGATCCCTCCGACTCATCTAAGTCGGTATCTGAAGTGGTAGACTCAGGGGAGTCCAGGTGTTTCCTCTTACAAGTCCTCTTGCGCGGAGGATCTCCTGACTGGTCAGGAGAATCCTCAGAAGAGGGGGTTCTTCCCAGTGGGGAAACCTGAGGCGGTGGATCTCTAGGTCCGGGAGCAAGAGAGATGGAAGAGATATCGACAGGCACTGTAGAGGGAGGAGCTAAGGGAATAGACTGCTGACTGAGCCCAGTGGCCAGCACACTCTTCATCACCTCGAAGGCCCCCCTCCCAGGGAGATCCGAGAGAACCAGTTCCGAAGAAACTGGGACTCCGGCCCACCGAAAGGGAAGGCTCTGAGGCAGATGTCGGAGCCGAGCTCACCAAGGCCGAAGCTCCAAGGGGAAGAGCTGGGTCGGACAAGGGTCCGATGCCACTCACCCCCTCGGAGGAGACCAGGGAAGCCCGACCACCGAATCCCTCCAAGGAAGGTCTCGAGGAGGAGATAAGAGTAGATGCTGAGGGTGCAGAAGGAGGGGGTATCTGCCCCTCAGCCATAGCCGTAACTATTCCCGTAGACTCCAGCTCCAAACTCTGTTGTAGAGTCGAAGGAGGAACTTGAAGGGGGTGTGGACTAATAGTCGTCTGTTGAGACTGACTATGAAGCATCTGGGCCAGTGCCTGTGATTTTAATAATCTGCTTACCACCCTCTCTAAATCATGGTCAGATAACCTGGATGACCTAGATGATCGGCTCCGATGGCTCCGTTCTGAAAGAAGAGGTGAGGCCGGAGCCGACAGAATCGGTTCCAAAAAGGGGGACCTGGACCTCTTCCTCGAAGGAACCATCGGAGCCGACAAACCCACTGATCCAGTCGGAGCCGATAACTTTTCGGCTCCGAGAGAAGATCTAGATGCATCGGCTTCAGCCGGGGCCGATGCAGGCATCAAAATAGCGGTGTCGGAGCCGGTCGGCGCCGACACCGAAGCCTGGGCCACATGGTGGTCGGAGCCAGTACTCGGAACAGACACCAGAGTGACCATAGAAGTATTTAGCCAAGATCGGATCGGCTCCAGCCGGAGCCGATCTCGACTCCGACAAAGTCGGAGTCAAGGCCGAAGGCTTTGGAACAGAAGCCTGGGCCTAAGACTTGGAAGGCTTTCCCGGAGCCGATTTGGCCGGGGAGCTCTCCGGTTTAAGGAGTCCCCTTAAAATGAGTTTGTTTCTCCTTTCCTGCAGGACTCTCTGGCTAAAAGAGTGACATATTGCACAGGAGTCCTGCAGGTGGAGAGGTCCCAGGCAGTATAAACAAGAAGTGTGACCGTCTGTCAGAGACATTTTCTGACAGCACGAGTCACACTTCTTAAAGCCTGAGACCCTCTGCTCTTTGGACATAGTGGATACAAAAACAGTACACACATAGTCCCAAACAAACAATTAAAATTAAAGTATAAGCAGTAAAAACCTCACACACACACACACACACACACACACACCCTGACAGGGGGGGGGATGGGAGGGAAGGAAGGCCTGACTAAAAGATTTAAGGAGGATGGATAATTTTTGTCAAAAAGGGGCTTACAACTAACTAAAAATGAAGGATTTCTAAGAAAAATTAGTTTTAAAGTGAAAAAGGGGCTAACAGCAGTTTAAATTTAAACACTTACCAGGAGCTGGTAAAAGGAGGACCTCATCAGCGAAGCGGCAAACGAGATCTGGGTACTTACCGCCTTGCATCATGGGATATGGGGCTGCCTCGAGCTGGTAAAAGTGACTCTCGAGCTTAGCAAAGTGCCGAGTCCATCAAGCAAGAATGAAGGCGAGATTGACAACTTAACATGTTGCAACCAACGCCATTTTCTTCAGTTTTTTTTGCCCCAGATGTCAGGTGCCCACAGGTATGAAGGCTGAAAAGATAAAAATATGCCAAACAACTATGGATATATTACTATAAACATTTCCTTCATCTACAAGCAAATACACCACATAGGTTGTATAGAGTTGAGAAGTACAGAATAGTCCCAGCAAACAGGGGGATGGTGGGTGGGTAACCAGGACTGCAACAGTGAATACACTCGAACATCTACATTTATGGTAGGTACACAACTGTACTATGTTCATCATGTTTCACCTTTGCAGTCATTACACTTGGGTAGAATCCCAAAGCTGAGGTTGGATGGCTGGGTCTAGATTGGATTTGGCGAGGCTAATAAGCCCTGCAGAACTGCAGTGGCAAAGCCTGCTCTGGATTTGGAGTAGAGAGGTAGGTGGCAGTGCTTGGCAAAAGTGTGCACTGAGCTCCAGGTTGCAGTTTCTAATATGTCTTTGGTTGGTACCCCTCTGAGGAAAGCTGCTGAAGTGGCTGCTGCTTCTCTGGTAGAATGAGGCCTAATGCCCTTAGGCACAGATTTGCCATGTTGTGCATAACAGAAGCGGATGCAGTGTCCTATCCATTTGGAGATTGTAGCATATGCTGCAGGATCACAAGGAAAGCCTATTACAAAGCAGACAAACAGTTGCTCAGTTTTTCTGAAAGCTTTTGTTTTGTCCAAGTAAAATTGTAGCTGCCTGTGTATATCCAAAGCGTGCAGAAGTCTTTCCCCTTTATTCTGGGGATTTGGGTAGAAAGTAGGCAAATGAATGGTTTGGTTTAAGGCCACACTGGAGACCACTTTTGGCATGAATGTTGGGTTTGTCCTTAGAGAAACCCTGTCCTGGTGAAAAATGAGGAAAGGTTCCACAGCCATCAATGCCTGTAACTCTGAGACTCTTCTTGCTGAAGTTATTGCTAGGAGCAGAGCAGTTTTCCATGACAAGAATTTTAGATCAGCTGTGCTGGCTGGTTCAAATGGAGGCAGTGTTAGTTTTGCTAAAACAAAATTGAGGTCCCAAGTAGGCACTGGTGCTCTCCTAGGGGGTCTTATATTCTTTGCCCCCCTGAGGTACTGTCGTAGTAGAGTATGTGAAAAAATAGGAGGAGGCATGGATTTTAATAGATGAAAAAGATAGGCCTTTGTCCAACATCTCAGTCAGGTATTGCAAAATCTGAGGTATATTAGGAACCAGTGGGTCGAGCCCTCGTGCCTGGTTCCAAGCACAGAATCTCTTCCATTTTTCTGCATAAGATTTCCTAGTGCTGGGTCTCCTGGCTTCCAAAATTACATCCATAACAGCTTTACAGAGAGATGCAGTCTGAGTGGCTACATTATCTGCCATGCTGCCAGGTTTAAGGCTCTGAGTTGACTGTGCAGAATCTGATTGCTTTGCTGTGTCAGATGATGAGGAATTTGAGGTAGAGGCCAAGGTGGGCCTTGGGGCAAAGTCTGTAGGATTGGGTACCAGTGCTGGCGTGGCCAGTCTGGTGCAATCAGGATCATTTTTGGCCTCTCGTCTGACTTTTAGAAGCACCTTGGTGAGAACAGGCATTGGAGGGAAGGCATAGACTTTCAGGTTTTTCCAGCTGAAAGATAGAGCATCCACTTTCCATGCATGAGATTGATGTGAAGATGCATTTGCTCCTTGGGCCACATGCCCTGAATACATTTTCCTGCCATATGTGCTCCCCAAGCATAATCTGATGCATCCGTTGTTATTGTCTGCCTGGCAGTAGGCAAGGTGAAAGGCTGTCCCTTGTTGTGGTGAGAGGCCTGGGACCACCATCGAAACTCCTGTTGTAGGCAGGGAATCAAGGTTATGATTGTCTCTAGGCTGTGACAATGCTGAGTCCAAACACTTTTTAGATACCACTGTAGTTTCCTCATATGCAGCTTGGCATATGGAATTAGCAGAATGCAAGATGCCATGAAACCCAGGGCCTGCAGAATTTTTCTTGCAGGGAGCTGGGTCTTTGTTGCTATCATTTGAAAGTAATGAGTCAGTTGCCTTTGTTTGTCTGACGTGAGATAAGCCATCTGGGGAGTTCTATTTAAGCTTGCACCCAAGAATATTATCACTTGAGAGGGCACTAGTTTTTATTTCTTTTCGTTTACTGTGTACCCTAGGCAAATTAACAATCTTTTTACAAACGCCAGGTGCTTTAGAAGAATGTCCTTGCTCTCTGCTTGAATAAGGCAGTCGTCCAAGTAGGGATATATTTGAATTACTTTTTGTCTGCAAAATGCAATTACTGGTGCCAGGCATTTTGTGAAGACCCTGGGCGCAGTAGATAAGCAAAAGGGCAGTGCAGAGACTTGGTAATGCATTGAGCCTGCTATAAATCTGAGGTATCTTCTGCACGATTGTCTGATTGGGACATGCAGGTATGCCTCCTTGAGATCCAAAGTAACTAGCCAAGCCTCCTTGCCCAGCATGGGCAGAAGTTGTTGTAGTATTAACATTTTGAATTTTGGAACATCCAGGAAAGGTATTTAGGATTGACAGGTCCAGTATTGGTCGCCAGGCTTGTCTTTTCTGGGTACTAAGAAAAGTTGTGAGTAAAATCCTTGGCCCTGTTCTTCTTGTGGAACTTTTTGAATAGCTCCCATATCCATAAGAGCAGCAATCTGTTTTTGTGCCTCTGCCCATTGGTTTTGTGGCAGGTTTGGCATACCTTTTGGTTTTGGAAGCGTGTGGAAGTGGAACCTGTACCCTTGGGAAACTATATTCAACACCCAATGGTCTTGGGTGATCATGTGCCAATTTTTTGAGAAAAGTGCTAGCTTTCCCCATAGGGGTGCTGTCAACTGGTAAGAGCTTGGCATTTGCAGAGGGAAGTCATTATGACTGTTTCCTATAAGGTTGTGATTTGTCTTCTCCTCCTTTGGAGGCTGAAGCACCCCATTGTTTAGGTCTGTAGGAGCCTTGGGGCTGAGATCTGCCTCTGGGGCGTCTGTATCTGCCTCTTTGTGGCCTGACACTGGAAAGGACCAATTTTTTGAAGGCCAGTTTCTGCTAAATCTAGGTGGTTGAACCTGTAAGAAATATTTCACAGTTTGCATTGAATTTGCTTTATCCTCCATTTTCTTTAACACCTCTTCTGCCTTAACACCAAACAAAGTATCATGCTGTAGTGGAGCATCCAATAATTTTACTTTAACATGGTCAGGCAAACTTTGTTATTTCAACCAAGCATGTCTTAGAATAACTGAGCCTGTAACTGCGCCTCTACAAGAAGCCTCTAATGATTCAAAACCACATTGCAGAGTATGCTTTCCCACTTGTTCAACTGCATGCAATAAATCCTGCATTTCTTTACTGTCAGGGCTTTCTATATTTGTAGCCATTTTCTGCTTTAACAATGACATGAGATACTGTTGATATTTAAGCATGTGAATCTGACAGGTTAAAGCTCTTACAGCTAAAGTAGCAGAAGTGTATACTTTTTTCCCCCATCTGTCCAGAGCTCTGGAATCCCTATCAGAGGGGACAGGATTTTTGGCAGTGGAAGCGTTAACCCCTTTAGCACCCTGAGAAATTGTTTCTGGGTCTGCAGCGGGGTTTTTGTAAAGAAATTTATGAGAGTCGGGGACCCTATAGTACCTGTCTGGCTTTACTGGTGCAGGGGGTAAAGAATCTGGAGACAGACTGGACTCAGAAAAAACACCATCTACAATATCAAGCACAGGGGGAATAGCCAGGGGCCTGTGCTGAGGCAATAAAAGGAAATCTCTGAGCCTTTTCTTGGATTCTGAATAA
This sequence comes from Protopterus annectens, assembly GCF_019279795.1. Taxonomy (NCBI): domain Eukaryota; kingdom Metazoa; phylum Chordata; order Ceratodontiformes; family Protopteridae; genus Protopterus; species Protopterus annectens. The sequence continues at coordinate 286,567,607 of NC_056736.1, read as the reverse complement.
TCCTGGCTCTCCCGATGGAAATGCTCCCTCATGGTGTGCAGGGTTTCCCCAAAAAAGTAATCCTCAGGCGATGAGGCTGAAGGAATGGACTCTTCAGCACCAGAGTCCTCATAGGGAGGGAGAGAATAGCCGTGGTCAGAAGAAGAATCAGAGGAAATGGAAACCTGATCAGAGGAATCATAAGCAGTGTCTTGCCTAGGCCTTTTGTCAGGAGGGGGATGGGAGCCCCTGATTAAAGTAATAAGGTCTTCGGCCATTTTAAGCATCTGTTTCTTTGGCATGGATGACTGTTCTGCAGAATGCTGCACTTGTTTCCTTGTCTTTAATGGCGTTCTTGACTTTGCCTTTGCTGCTGTAGTAGCTTTAACTGTAAGCTGTGAAGGTCTGAAAACACCATCAGAAGCCGGTGCCTGCTCAGTGGCTCCAGACCCATCTGAGGGTATAGTTTCCGTAGGCCCAATACCTTGAGTTTCCATAGGCCTCTGTGTCTCCACGTGGCTGTCGGTTATGGCCTGTGGCTCTGAGGTAGTGGGTGTCAGGGGCTGCGAAAGCGCCTCACTGAGAATCGGCGACTGGCCTAGAAGAGGCTTCGTCATCGGTTTTGGACCTCGGATGCCTGCTTTTTTCTTTGTCTTTGCGTTTTTTATACATTCCGGTCGTCGGTTGTTCTGACGGCATTATGTAATTAAATATTCGTCCAAAACAATGTAAAGCAAAATCAAACCGACGTTTAATAGTGCGTTTATTGAATCTAGCACAAAACCGACAACTAGTAACGTCGTGGTCAGGGCCTAGGCAAGGAATGCAGTAAGAGTGAAAGTCCTTATGAGGTATTTGCTTCCCACAAGAAATACAATTATAAACTTTTACTGACATCGGTATGGAGAAAGAAAAAGTTTCCCCAACGGGGTACTTAGCTTTATTGAAGACTTCGGTTCTGAAATTCAATTTTGAAAATCTCAGGAGTCGGCCAACCAGCACTTGCGAACTGCTTTTGCTTCAGGCACCGAGCGGCAAGAAAGACTGAAGAAAATGGCGTCCATTGCAACTTTTATAACCCTGGCGCACTGACGTCAGGGAAGAGGCGACAGCAACCGACGCCGGACCAAGACTTTGGAACTCAGGCCGACTGTGGGTTGTCACCTGCCAGCAGGATAACCAAAGTGTAATGACTGCAACAGTGAAACACGATGAACATCTGGGGATCACACCATGGATAATTTGAGGGACACATGCATAACAAAGCATTTACGAGCTGCCTCTGCCCATTGGTAGTAGTACAGGGGGAGTTCCTGGGGTATATTTTCAGTTCCTTATCCATAGATTTAAGTTGCACTTGAAAGTGAATGAATTTTGTTTTATGTGGATGAGGAGTCTGTTCCACAGCAGTGGTATTCCCTTCGAAATATACCTGTTCCTCTAAACCATTCTGTTGGTGTTGCGGAAGAGGATTAGATCCGTAGACAGAGTATTTTTGATGCCATTTCACTTGCTGATATGCAGTAAATCCACCAGTAATGTGTTGAAGGATGCCTTGCATGCCAGACACAGGTCACCTCTTAGCAGTCTGTAGGATAGAGTATAGTGACAAGGCTCTGAGTTGGTCCATATAGGACATATTTTTTAGACCCTCGATCTTTGAGCAAGAAAAATAAATTTAGTAACTCATTTTGTGGGATTGTTTCCCATAAAAGGGCCAGTGTTTGATGAAAAGCTCCTACTACAGTTTGGAAAAGGGGAGTAAACCAAACACCAGTTAGTTTGCAATGTTTTACACTTCTCATCTAGTCTTGTGAAACCTTCCTATGAAGGACCCTCAAACTAATTTTATTTAAAGGTTCACCTAAAACCTGCTTTTTCATCATTATGATTACAAACTGGATGGTCAGCTATGCATGTCCAAAGCTGCTGTTCTAGCACAAGAACCAAAAAGAAAACCATAGTCACAATCTTCTTCTCCTTTCGGCTTTTCCCGGTTAGGGGTCGCCACAGCGGATCACCTGTCTGCTCATGTTTGGCAGTGGAGTTTTACGGTGTCGAGTTGCCAGCCCAGCGCCCAACCTTCCACAGAAGGCACACACACACACACACACACACACACACACACACACACACACACACACACACACACACCTAGGGCCAATTTAGAGTGTCCAATCCACCTACAGCATGTCTTTGCGATGTGAGAGGAAACCGGAGCACCCGGAGGAAACCCACGCAACCACAGGGAGGACATGCAGACTCCGCACAGAAGGCACCCCAGCCAAGGATTGAACCGGAGAAAGTACAGTTTTGTACCTACCATAAATGTAGATGTTCGAGTGCTCATACAGCTGCAGTCATTACAGATGGGTTATCCTGCCGTCAGGCGGGTCCTCGGTCGGCCGAATTCCAAAGTCTAGGATCGGCGTCGGTTGTCGTCGCTTCTTCCCTGACATCAGTGCGGCAGGGGTATAAAAGAGGCAGCCGACGCCATTTTCTTCAGTTTTTCTTGGCCCAGATGTCAGGTGCCCCTAGAAGGAAGGCAAAACATAAAGTTATGCAAACATGCAATATAAAGTAATCAAAAAACAGCAGTTGCAAGCAAATACACCATAAGAGAATACCCCAAATAGGTTGTATGATAAGGTGTTTGTCCGAAGGCTTGTCCTAAGAGGGGACGGAGGGAGGGTAACCTGGACTGCAGCTGTATGAGCACTCATCTACATTTATGGTAGGTACAAAACTGTACTATGTTCATCGTGCATACAGCTGCAGTCATTACAGATGGGAAGAATCCCAAAGCTAAGAAGGGGAGGTAGGCACTAAGTGGAACTAGGAGAAGCGAGGATGCCCTGCAGGACTGCTGTGGCAAAACCCGCTCTAGATTTAGAGAATAGTGGAAGGTGATAGTGCTTGGAGAAAGTGTGTACTGAACTCCAAGTGGCTGCTTTACCCCCCTGAAGAAGGCTGCAGAGGTAGCTGTGGCTCTGGTGGAGTGGGATCTGATGCATGCAGGCACAGTTTTTCCATGAAATGAGTAACAAAAGCATATGCAGTGGGCTATCCATTTTGAAATTGTCTGTTTGGAAATAGCCTTTCCTTGAGCACCTGTAGCATAGGACACAAAGAGTTGCTCGGATTTCCTGAATGGCTTTGTCCTGTCCAAATAGTAACAAAGTTGTCTGTGAATGTCCAAGGAATGTAGTAGTCTTTCCCCTTTGTTTTGTGGATTAGGATAAAAGGTAGGTAAGTGGATAGTCTGGTTCAAAGTTACAGTGGATTCTACCTTTGGCATAAAGGAAGGATTGGTTCGTAAGGAAACTCTATCCTGATGGAAAATGATGAATGGTTGCACAGCCATGAGGGCCTGTAGCTCAGAAACCCTGCGTGCTGAGGTGATAGCCAGTAGAAAGGCTGTTTTCCATGACAAGTATTGTAGTTCTGTTGAAGAAGCTGGCTCAAAGGGAGGAAGGGTCAGCTTTTCCAATATGAAGTTGAGGTCCCCAAGCAGGGACTGGTGGTTTCCTTAGAGGTTTTATATTCTTTGCCCCTCTGAGGAACTGCCTTAAGAGAGGATGAGAGAATAAAGGAGGATCTGTGTTGTATTGTGCAGAAATGGCTGAAGCGTGGATCTTGATGGAGGAGAAGGAAAGTCCACTGTTTAACATCTCAGCTAGGTACTGTAAAATTTGAGGTATATTTATTACCCAAGGATTCTGTCCCTTTTCTTGATTCCAGGCACAAAATCGTTTCCATTTGGCGGAGTAGGTCTTTCTAGTAGAAGGTCTTCTGGCCTCCAAGATGACATCCTGCACCTCCTTGGAGAGTAGAATCTGTTGGGAAATCAAGGAATTCTCCATGCAGATAGATTTAGAGTTTGGAGATGGCTGTGAAGGGTTTTGTAGTTGTGCTGGGACAACAGAAGAGGGACTAGAGGTAGGATCCATGGTGGGGAATGTGTCAGGCTCTTCAGGAGTGGATACCAGTGTTGTCTTGGCCAGTCTGGAGCAATGAGAATCATTTTCGGCCTCTCTGCTCTGGCTTTTAATAGAACTTTGGGCAGCAGAGGAAGAGGTGGGAAGGCATAGACTGTCAATGTTGTCCAATTGAAAGAAAGTGCGTCCACTTTCCAGGCCTGTGGATGATAGGTCCGTGAACAAAATTTTTTCAACTGGCAATTTCTGTGGGTAGCAAAGAGTTCTATGTCTGGCTGTCCCCATGCCTGAGTTATCATTGTGAAAACTTGAGGATGCAACTTCCATTCGTGTGGATCTGTCATATTTCTGCTTAGGTTGTCTGCCTGTGTGTTTTCCTTCCCTAGCAGGAATTGAGCCTGTAGTTGAATTTGCAGTTCCAGTGCTGTTCCATAGTGTCATGGCTTGCCTGCACAGGGGGTATGAATGAGTTCCCCCTGTTTGTTTATGTACCACATCACTGTGGTGTTGTCTGTCTTTATCAATAGCTGGCCTGGATGCAGTAGGTCTTTGAAGGTCATAATAGCCTTTTGCACGGCTAGCATTTCCTTTTGGTTGATGTGCAGGTGCTTCTCTTTTCGGGTCCATTTTCCCTGAATGCACTGATCTGTCATGTGTGCTCCCCAGGCGTAGTCTGAGGCATCTGTTGTGATGATTTGAGTTGCTTGAGGTACACAGAAAGGGAGACCTGTGTTTCTTTGGCAAGCTTGAGCCCACCACAAAAATTCCTTTTGAAGGCACGGAATGAGTGGTATATTTGCTTCCAAACTGTGGCTGTGTTGAGACCATAAGTTTTTTAGGTACCACTGTAGTTTCCTCATATGCAGCTTTGCACAAGGGAGTAGTAGGATGCAAGATGCCATGAATCCCAGAGCCTGCAGGACTTTCCTTGCAGTTAGCCAGGTGAAAGTTGCCATTTTTCTGAAGTATTGAGACAGTTGCCCTTGTTTGTCTAGCGTGAGGTAGGCCATCTGGGTGGTTGTATTCAAGCTGGCACCCAGGAAAATTATTTGTTGAGAGGGTATTAGTTTTGATTTTGTTTTGTTGACTGTGTATCCCAGAAAGTTCAATAGTTTTATTACAAACGCCAGGTGCTGCAGCAGAATGTCCTTGCTGTCTGCTTGGATCAGGCAGTCGTCCAGATATGGGTAGATTTGTATCCCTTGTAGTCTGCAGAAGGCGATTACTGATGCCAGGCATTTCGTAAATACTCTGGGCGCAGTAGATAAGCCAAAGGGCAATGCAGAGAATTGGTAATGGGTTGAACCTGCAAGAAATCTGAGGTATCTTCTGCAATCTTGTCTGATAGGGACATGCAGGTATGCCTCCTTGAGGTCCAATGTTACCAGCCAAGACTCCTTGCCCAGCATGGGAAGAAGCTGCTGTAATGTGAGCATCTTGAATTTTGGCACCTGTAGATATGTGTTTAGGATGGATAGGTCTAAGATAGGTCTCCAATCTTTGTCTTTCCTTGGTACCAGGAATAGTCTGGAATAAAACCCTTGACCTTGTTCTTTTGCAGGTACCTCTTGAATCGCTTTCATGTCCATGAGAGCTGAAATTTGTTTTTGTGCCTCTGCCCTTTGATTTTGTGGCAGGTTTGGCATACCTCTCATTTTTGGAAGGGTGTGAAAGTGAAACCTGTAGCCTCTGTCTATAATGTCCAGAATCCATTTGTCTTTTGTACTAATATGCCAATTTTTTGAGAATAATACCAGTTTTCCACCCAAAGGTGCTGCCATCAAGCTTTGCTTGGCAGGTGTAGGGGGAAGTCATTGTGTCTGTTTTCTAAAAGACTGTGATCCATCTTCTCCACCTCTTGGGGTTGGTGCTTGCCACTGTCTGGCTCTGAAAGATCCTTGAGGTTGCCCTCTACCCCTTGGACGCCTGTATCTGCCCCTTTGAGGTCTGTCCGTGGCTGGAAAGGACCAATTTTTTGAAGGCCAGTTTCTGCTGAAACGTGGAGGCTGTACCTGCAGGAAATCTTTCACTGTTTGCATTGATTTCGCTTTTTCCTCCATTTTCTTTAGCACCTCCTCTGTTTTAACACCAAACAATACATCTTTTTGAAGAGGTGCATCTAATAATTTAGCTTTGACATGATCTGGTAAGGTTTGCTCTTTGAGCCAAGCATGCCTACGTATAACAGACCCCGTAACAGCAGCCCTACATGAGGCCTATAAAGCATCAAAACCACACTGCAAGGTATGTTTACCCACTTGCTCTGCACCATGCAACAAATCCTGCAACTCTTTTAAATCTGGTTGTTCTAGTTGTGTCATTTTGCTTTTCAGCTGAAATATCAAAAACTGTTGATACTGCAACATATGGAACTGACAGTTTAATGCCCTCATGGTTAAAGTGGCCGAGGTGTACACCTTTTCCCTCACCTTTCTAAATCTCTGGAATCTCTCTCTGAAGGTAATTGGTTCTTAGCAGTAGAGGCCTTAATTCCCTTGGGACCCTGCGAAATAGTTTCTGTCGGCAGTATGGGTTTTATATAGGAACTGGTGAGAATCAGGAACCCGGTAATACCTGTCTGGTTTAACAGGAGCTGGAGGCAAAGAATCTGGATTAAGGCTGGCTTCTGTGTACACATCATCCAATATATCTAAAACAGGAGGGATAGCCAGGGGCCTATGCTGTAGGAGCCAAAGAAATTCCCTGAGCCTTTTCTTGGAATCTTGAGTAATCTTGGCCTTCCCAGTGAAAGTGTTCCCTCAATGTATGCAGGGTTTCCCCAAACGAGTAGTCCTCAGGGTGGGGAGACTGAGGGAATAGACTCCTCTGCATCATAGTCTTCGAATGGAGAATAGGCATAATCCTGGTCCTAAGAAAGTTCTGAGGTAATGGAAGCTTGATCTGAGGAAGGGTAGTCTTCCTCTAATCTGGGCCTTTTGTCAGAGGGGGGTTGAGAATCCCTAATAAGAGAAATCAAATCCTCAGCCATTTTAAGCATCTGCTTTTTAGGCATGGGGCCTTGAGAGAGGGTCTGAGGACCCTGTTTTTTGGATTTCATGGCTGCTTTAGATTTAGTGAAGGCTTTAATAGAAAAGGAGGAAGGCCTGAAGATGCCTTGAGAAATGGCAGGCCTGTCTAAATTCTGAGTTTCCCCGCCAAGAGTGGCGTCGGTATCTTGCAGTAGGAATGGGGACAGAGGAGCCTGCGACCTTGGGTACTGAAGACACCGGTAACGTAGTGTCTTCGGTACTCAGGGGCTGTGTAGGCGCCTCGCTGAGTACCGGAGAACCGGTAGTCGGCCTTAGTGTGGTCTCAGTACACTGTGCGGAACTCGAATGTCGGTCCTTATCTTTGCGTCTTTTGCTCAAAACTGGAGTCGGAGTATCCGACAACATAATATAATTAAATTTTTTGCCAAAAAAGTGAAGGGCGAACTCCGCCCGGCACTTAATAGTGCGCTTGTTGAATCTAGCACAAAAACGGCAGGCCGAGACGTCGTGGTCTGGGCCTAAGCAAGGTATACAGAAAGAGTGGCAATCCTTATGGGGTATTTGCTTCCCACAAGAAATGCAATTATTAACTTTGTCTGACATCGGTCTGAGGCAAGAAAAGTTTCAACGGGTACTTAGCTTTCAAGAAGACTTCGGCTGAAATACTTTCGTAAATCTCAGGAGCTGGCCGACCGGCACTTGCGAACTGCTTCTGCTTCAGGCACCGCGTGGCAAGAAAGACTGAAGAAAATGGCGTTGGCTGCCTCTTTTATACCCCTGCCGCACTGACGTCAGGGAAGAAGTGACGACAACCGACACCGGACCTAGACTTTGGAATTCGGCCGACCGAGGACCCACCTGATGGCAGGATAACCCATCTGTAATGACTGCAGCTGTATGCACGATGAACATCCTCTTGCTGTGAGGCGGCAACGCTAACAGCTGCACCTCTGTGGCCGCCCATAAAACCACAGTCACAATATGCATGCTTAATGAAGGCAAAAGAAATTTGTTTCACAAAAAGTACAGTTATCCAAGTTGCACTTATAACAGTAGATGTACAAATTCCTCACTGTTGCAGTAGTCTTTTGGCCATATGGGTTGCATCCTGCTCAGGATACAGCAACCGAGATTCACAAAGCTCCGACTCCCTCCCACACCTATAAAAAGGAATGCTGATTGGCCAGCCACATGTAGAGAAACTCAGAGTACAGAAAGCTTCATTACTTTGTCTACATAGAAAGAGCTTGCATATCTTAAACCTCTAAAAAGATACAGCATACCAAAAAGCTTTATATCCAAACAAGTAACTATATACAGAAGAAATGGCATGGTGGGTGGGGGTACGGCTACTGCAGCAGTGAGGGATTTGAGCTTCTATTGTTATGGTAAGTACAACTTACACAGCTGTGCTAAGTTCATCATTCCCACTGCTGTAACAGTCTTTTGGCTGTATAGATTGATTACCAAAGCCTATTCACCTGGGAAGGGAAAGGATAAGAATTCCAGAAGCTCCTGGCAAATAGTCCTAGCAAAGCCAGTAGTCCTGGACCTAGAAAAGGAATCCAGTTTGTAATGCTTTGCAAAGTACATGTTGCTACCTCTAATTCTTTTAGAGTCCACTCCTTTCTAATATGCCATCATAGAAGCCAAGGCTTTAGTAGAATGTACTTTGATACTGCCTGGAATAGTCTTACCATGGCAGGAATAACAAAAAGCAACACCTGGAGTTGAGGGTTAGCACAATGGTTAAGGTATTTACCTCACAGACAAGAGGTACAGGGTTTGCATCTCAGCACTAGAAAATGGGTAGCCTTTAAACTGCCTGTAATGACAGTTAGCCTAGTACTTACCTATGAATATATGAACCATCTCAAAAAAATTTGTTTAATATCTTATCAAACATAGATGTCCTTCTCTTTACTGCTGCAGTATTCTTCACTTGAGGGATATCCCTGCCAGATGGCACCTCGACATCGGCCAGTATACAAAAGACTTTTCACCACTGTAAAGTACATGGTATCCCTGGTGTAGGCTGCAGTCATACATAGGTCATAAAATAGCGTGCGCACGTACGATCCACAAAACTAAATGCCCAGAGAGGAAAGGCTAAGGATGAAGTTGTGTGTGTATCCAGCAAAGACAAGAATCCAGTGGGGAAGGTGGGAGATACAGAATACTGCAGTGAAGAGAAGGACATCTATGGTTATGGTAAGATTTTACACAACGTTTATATGTCCTTCTATTCACTCACTGCAGTATTTTTCACTTGAGGGAGAGTGCCAAAGCTCAAGAGGGAAGGGAGGAGGCTGGAACAGAGGAGCGTTCAATGAAGCCATGGAGAATGGCACTGGCAAAACCAGTTCTGGATCTTGAGATAGAATACAGTTTGTAATGTTTGGTGAACGTATGAATTGTAGACCAGGTGGCTGCTTCAAGAATGACAGTGTTATCCAGACCTTGGAAGAAGCTGTGGCTTTGGTAGAGTGGGCCTTAAAAGGGGAGGAAAGAGTCCTTCCATGGTTGGTGTAACAAAAGGAGATGGTATTAGACATACAGGACAATACGATCTACTTGGAAGCAGGGAGACCCAGTGCCCTGGGATAAAAACTAATGAAGAGCTGGTCAGATTTCCTGAAGGGTTTAGTCTTGTCCAGGTAGTACCTCAGTTGTCTGTAAACATCCAAGGAGTGCAAGATCCTCTCACTGCAGTTTTGTGTGGTGGGGAAGAAGGTGGGGAGTTGGATGGATTGGTTGAGAGTTAGTTCATTAACTGCTTTCAGCATAAAGGATGGGTTAGTCCTCAGAGACACTCTGTCCTTAAGGAAGACTAGAAAGGGGGGGAACAGCCATTAGAGATTGGAGTTCTGACACCCTTCTAGCTTAAGTCAAGGCAACCAGCAAGACCGTTTTCCAGGTATAATGCTTCAGGGAAGCAGACGCTGCTGGTTTAAAAGTGGGCACAGTCAATTTCTCAAGTACAAAGCTGAGGTCCCAGGAAGGAGGGAAGGGTTTTCTGTGAGGTCTAATGTGGATGACGCCTTTAAGGAAAGTACAGTTTTGTACCTACCATAAATGTAGATGTTCGAGTGTTCACCCTGCTGCAGTCATCACACTTGGGTTATCCTGCTGTCAGGCGGTCCTGCAGTCGGCCTGAGTTCCAAAGTCTTGGTCCGGCATCGGTTGCTGTCGCTTCTTCCCTGAAGTCAGAGCGCCAGGGACATATAACAGGCATCCAACGACATTTTCTTCAGTTTTTCTTGCCCCAGATGTCAGGTGCCCCCAATAGTAGGCAAAATATATACAGCTAGATAAAAATAAAACAATACCTTTAGGCACAAGCAAATACACCACAGAGGTTGAATACGGTATAAATAAGTTCAGCCAGTTCAGAGGGGATGGAGGGAGGGTAACCTGGACTGCAGCAGGGTGAACACTCGAAAAACTACAGTTCTGGTTGGTACAAAACTGTACTATGTTCATCGTGTTACCCTGCTGCAGTCATCACACTTGGATTGAATCCCAAAGCTAAGGATGGGAAGTGGAGTTAAACAGGGTTAGAAGGAGCTAGTAGGCCTTGCAAAACTGCAGTGGCAAAACCAGCTCTAGTCTTAGAATATAGAGGTAAGTGATAGTGTTTGGTGAAGGTGTGCACTGAACTCCAAGTTGCAGCTTCCAGAATATCCTTGGTTGGCACTCCCCTGAGAAAGGCTGCTGATGTAGCTGTAGCCCTGGTGGAGTGGGACCTAATGTTAGCAGGTACCGGTTTCCCATGATGCGTGTAGCAGAAACGTATGCAATGCCCTATCCATTTATAAATGGTCTGTTTTGAGATAGCTTTTCCTTGTGATCCTGTAGCATAGGCTACAAAGAGCTGGTCAGAATTTCTGAAAGGCTTAGTTTTATCCAAGTAGTAACGTAATTGCCTGTGAATGTCCAAAGAGTGCAGGAGTCTTTCTCCTTTGTTCTGGGGATTTGGGAAAAAGGTGGGCAAATGAATGGTTTGGTTTAGGGCCACATTGGATACCACCTTTGGTATAAAGGAAGGTTAGTTCGTAGAGAAACTCTGTCTTGATGAAAAATGAGGAAAGGCTCCACTGCCATTAGTGCCTGTAGCTCTGAGACTCTTCTAGCTGAGGTTATTGCAAGTAGCAGGGCAGTTTTCCATGAAAGAAATTTTAAATTAGCTGAAAAAGCTGGTTCAAAGGGCGGCAGTGTAAGCTTTTCCAGAACAAAGTTGAGATCCCAAGTAGGTGTTGGTGCTCTCCTTGGCGGTCTTATGTTCTTAGCCCCTCTGAGGTACTGTCTTAGGAGTAGATGTGAGAATAAGGGAGGATCCGTGTTGTAATGAGCTGAAATTGCTGAGGCGTGGATCTTAACAGATGAAAAGGAAAGACCTTTGTGCAACATCTCAAGTTAAATATTGTAGAATCTGCGGAATGTTTGGTTCAAGGGGATTTTGGCCTTTAGCCTGGTTCCAGGCGCAAAATCTTCTCCATTTGTCTGAATAGGTTTTCCTGGTGCTGGGCCTCCTGGCCTCCAGAATGACATCTATAACTGCTTTGGACAGAGGTGTTGGCTGGTTGTTTAGGTAATTTGCCAAGCAGCCAGGTTTAAAGTCTTGAGCTGGCTGTGTAGAATCTGATTGTCTCGCTGGGTGAGCAGGTGAGGAATCTGTGGTAAAATTCATGGTGGGCGGTGGGCCATGTTCCTTAACATTGGATACCAATGCTGGCATGGCCAGTCTGGTGCAATGAGTATCATGTATGGCCTCTCTAATCTGACTTTCAGCAGTACCTTTGCTAGAAGAAGCAGTGGAGGAAAGGCATACACTGTTAATGTTTTCCAAATGATTGAGAGGGCGTCCACTTTCCAAGCTTGTGGATGGAATGTCCTCGTGCAAAATTTTTGTAGTTGGTAGTTTTGGGGGCTTGCAAACAGATCTATGTCTGGGCGTCCCCATTTTTGAGCTATCATTGCAAATACTTGTGGATCTAGTTTCCACTCGTGTGGATCCATGATGTTTCTGCTTGGGTCGTCTGCCAATGTATTTTTCTTTCCTGGCAGGAATTGTGCTTGTAATTGAATCTGGTAAGACAGTACAGTCTTCCACAAGGTCATTGCTTGCCTGCATAGAGTGCAGGAATGTGTGCCCCTTTGCTTGTTTATGTACCACATTACTGTGGTATTGTCCGTCTTTATTATTAGTTGTCCTGGGTGTAAGAGGTTCTTGAAAGCTGTTAGGGCATTCTGTACTGCTAGCATTTCTTTTTGATTGATATGCAGATGCTTCTGATCTGTAGTCCATTTGCCCTGAATGCACTGTCCTGCCATGTGTGCTCCCCAGGCATAGTCCGATGCATCTGTTGTCATAGTTTGCCTGGCTGTGGGTAAGGTGAAAGGCTGACCCTTGCTGAGGTGACATGTCTGTGCCCACCATAGAAACTCCTGTTGAAGGCAGGGAATGAGTGGTATCATTGTTTCCAAGCTGTGGCTGTGCTGAATCCATACGCTTTTCAGGTACCACTGTAATTTCCTCATATGCAGTTTTGCAAATGGTATTAGTAGTAGTATGCAAGATGCCATGAATCCCAAGGCCTGCAGAATTTTTCTTGCAGGGAGTTGGGTCTTTGTTGCCATTATTTTGAAATATTGAGTCAGCTATTGTTTCTTGTCTGGCGTGAGATAAGCCATCTGGGCTGTTGTATTCAAGCTGGCACCCAGGAATATTATGTTTTGTGAGGGCACTAGTTTTGATTTCTTTTCGTTTACTGTGTACCCTAGGCAACTTAGAAGGTGTTTGACAAATGCCAGATGCTTTAAAAGAATGTCCTTGCTTTCTGCTTGAATAAGGCAGTCGTCCAGGTATGGGTATATCTGAATTCCTCTTTGTCTGCAGTATGCAATTACTGGTGCCTGGCATTTTGTGAAGACCCTGGGCGCGGTAGATACGCCAAAGGGCAGTGCAGAGAATTGATAATGCGTTGAACCTGCAATGAAGCGGAGATATCTTCTGCAATTTTGTCTGATAGGGACATGCAGGTATGCCTCCTTGAGGTTCAACGTTACTAGCCAAGCATTCTTGCCCAGCATGGGAAGAAGCTGCTGTAGTGTTAGCATTTTGAATTTTGGTACTTGCAGATAGGTGTTCAGAATTGAAAGATCCAGAATGGGTCTCCATGCTTTGTCCTTTCTTGGGACTAGAAAGAGTATTGAGTAAAATCTTTGTCCTTGCTCCTGTGCAGGTACCTGTTGAATGGCTCTCATGTCCATGAGAGCTGTAATTTGTTTTTGTGCCTCTGCCCATTGATTTGGTGGCAGGTTTGGCATTCCTTTTATCCTTGGTAAGGTATGAAAGTGGAATCTGTATCCTTGAGAGACAATGTCTAGAACCCATTTGTCTTTTGTGATGATGTGCCAGTTGTCTGCAAAAAATGCTAATTTTCCTCCCAAGGGAGCTGCCAGGAGAGATTTGCTTGGTAGTTTGAGGATTGAGTCATTGTGTTTGTCTTCTGCTAGCTTGGGGCCTGTCTTCTCCTCCTTTCTGGGTAGCAGTACCCCATTGGCGAGGTTTGTAAGGGCCTTGTGACTGACCTCTGCCCCTTGGGCATCTGTATTTGCCTCTCTGTGATCTGTCAGAAGCTGGAAAGGACAAGTTTTTCGTTGGCCAATTTCTGCTAAAACGGGGGGGTTGTACCTGCAAACAATCCTTGACCATCTGCATAGACTTTGCCTTATCCTCCATTTTCTTTAAAACCTCTTCTGTTTTGACACCAAATAATACATCCTGCTGTAAAGGTGCATCCAATAATTTTGCTTTAACATGATCGGGAAGGGTTTGTTCTTTTAACCAAGCATGTCTACATATGACAGAGTCAGTAACAGCTGCTCTGCAGGAAGCTTCCAATGAATCAAATCCACATTGTAAAGTATGCTTGCCTACCTGTTCAGCTGCATGCAACAGATCCTGCATTTCCCTGAATTCAGACTGTTCAGTGTGTGTGCTCATTTTTTGTTTTAATTGAGACATTAGGAATTGCTGATATTTCAGCATATGAAACTGACAATTTAATGCTCTCATAGCCAGAGTTTCTGAGGTGTATATTTTCTTTCCCCATCTATCTAGGGCTCTGGAATCCCTTTCAGAGGGCACAGGATTTTTAGCTATAGAAGCTTTAGCTCCCTTAGGACCCTGGGAAATTGTTTCTGGGTCAGCCACAGGACTTTTATAAAGGAATTTGTGAGAGTCAGGTACTCTGTAGTATCTTGTCTGGTTTGGCTGGAGCAGGAGGTAGAGAGTCTGGGTTTAGACTAGACTCCAAGTAAACATCATCCACAATATCCAAAACTGGAGGGACAGCAAGAGGTCTGTGCTGGGGTAGTAAAAGGAACTCTCGGAGCCTTTTCTTAGAATCAGAGTAGTCCTTGCCTTCCTAGTGGAAATGTTCCCTCATGGTATGTAAAGTTTTGCCAATGGAGTAGTCTTCAGGGGGAGATGCTGAGGGAATAGCGTCTTCAGCATCAGAGTCCTCATAAGGTGGAAAAGTGTAATCCTGTTCCTCAGAAGAACCTGAGGAAATTGAAACCATGGTCAGAGGAAGCATAATCCTCCTCATTTTGGTCTTTTATCAGGGGGTGATGGGAACCCCTGATTAGGGTAATCAAATCTCCAGCCATCTTAAGCATCTGTTTTTTAGGCATGCGGCCTTGAACTGTAGACTGATGTACAGTCTTCTTTGGTTTTAAAGGAGTTTTAAGCTTAGCATAAGATTTAATGGTGAGTGTAGTCGGTCTGAAGTCACCTTCTGCAACCGAAGGTGTTTCCACTGCACCGGGGTCTACTTCTGCTCCGGTGTCGGAAGGGCCTAATATAGATGGCTGCGTCGGCCTAGTAGACTCTGCTTGAGAATCCGCAGCTGTCTGGGTTCCAGTTCTGTGATCGTCAGGGGCTGTGTAGGCGCCTCACTGAAAACCGGAGAACCAGCGACAGGCCCAGCAGAGGCCTCGGAGTCTGGCTTGTTCCTAGGCTGCCTGACCTTATCCTTGTGTTTTTTATGCATGCCGGTCATCGGCTGCTCCGATGGCATGATATAATTAAATTTCCTACCAAAGTAATGCCGTGCGAAGTCAAAACGGCGTTTGATAGTTCGTTATTAAACCTAGCACAAAACCGACAACCTGTGATGTCATGGTCTGGGCCTAGGCAAGGAATACAATAGGAATGGAAGTCCTTATGAGGTATTTGTTCCCACAAGAAATGCAATTGTTAACTTTTTCTGACATCGGACTGAGGCAAGAAAAGGTTCCCCAATGGGGTACTTAGCTTTATTGAAGACTTCGGACTGAAATTCGAATCAAAAATCTCAGGTGTCGGCCGACCGGCACTTGCGAACTGCTTCTGCTTTGGGCACCGCTCGGCAAGAAAGACTGAAGAAAATGGCGTTGGATGCCTCTTGTATAGCCCTGGCGCTCTGATGTCAGGGAAGAAGCGACAGCAACCGATGCCGGACCAAGACTTTGGAACTCAGGCCGACTGCGGGACCGCCTGACGGCAGGATAACCCAAGTGTGATGATTGCAGCAGGGTAACACGATGAACATCTGCTTCACCTTGAACCTGGAGGCAAGAGGGGGAAGGATAAGGGCAGATATGCTGATATGGCTGACATGAGCTTTGATGAATTGTCATGCTGTGCTTTTCCAGGAAGTCTCATACTAGAAGGACTAACCTGCAAAGGAGGTAGGATCTGGTCTCACCCTGCTTGTTCATATACCAGAGCATAGTTATGTTGTTGGTGAACAAATTTAGTGGGCCTGGGCAAAGAAGGGGTGTGAAGGTTTGGAGGGCCAAGAGCAATGCTTTCATTTCCTGTATGTTGATGTGTTTCCTTTCCTGGGAGAGGAACCACCTTCCTTGGACAGTGTATTTTCCCATGGCCATGCCCCAGCCTATGTCTGAGGCATCTGTGTACATTTCTTGGACTGGGTCCAGAAGGTGGAGAGGTAGCCCAGGATTTAGGCTTACCAGTTGAGATCACCAGATAATTTATTTTTTCAAGCAAGGGATCAGGGGAATGTGGAATTCTAGAGGATGTGAGTGTTGGGTTCAGACAGACCTGAGGAACCATCTGAGCTTCCTCATGGGTAGTCTTGCCAGAGGTACCTTATGAATGGTAGAGGCCATGAATCCTAGTACCCTGAGAAATTCCCTGGCTGTGATGTGGTATAAAGGCAGAAGAGATAGGAAAAAAGTGTGAAGATCCTCTGCTTTTTGTGAGGGTAGAAATACTCTTAGTATGTCTGTTTGAATTCTGCACTCAAGGAAAATGTGGTCTTGGGTTGGAGAAAGAGTAGATGTTTGTAATTTATTGTGAACCCCAGGTTTCCCAGTAGGGAAATGGTGATTTGGACATGGTGTTGGAGGGACTGTGGGCTCAGGGCCTGTAAGACTAGGTTGTCTAGGTATGGAAATATCTGGATTCCTAGTAGCCTGCAATGGGCAATGACCAGAGCTAAGCATTTGGTGAAAAACTCTGAACTGTAACAGCGTCAAAGGGCAAAGCAGAGAATTGAAAAGGCAAGGAACAACACAAAAACACAGGTATTTCTTGTAATCTGACGGGATAAGGATTTGCAAATAGGCATGTTATGTCCAGAGATGCCATGAAACCCTGAGGAAGGAGCAGAGGGAAAAGGGCTGTTTGAGTGAGGAAGGAGTAGAGGGAAAAGGGCCGGTCGAGTAAGCATTCTGAAGAAAGGAACCTTGAAAAATGTGTTGAGGTGAGAAAAGTCCAGATTTGGCCTCAAAGGCCCATCCTTTCTGGGCATCAGGAACATCCTTAAATAAAATCCTCTTCCCTTGGAATAGGCAGTGACTTTTTGAATGAAGCCCTGTAAGCAGAGGTCTGAAATGAGTTCTGGGAAGAGATGGAGCTGATATCGGGGAGGGGGAAGCACCTCGAAAGGTGGGAGTGGATTGCCAGACCATAAAATATCTGTTTCTTATGATTGAAAGGACCCAGATGTCTTGGATAATGCTTTCCCACACCTGGAGATCTTTTGAGAAGTGGGGTGGGGCAGAAGCAGGGTAGTCACAGAGTCCATCCTCTGTCACAAAAGGGCTGCTTTTGTTGAGGAGGGTTCTGAACAGCCATGGCCCTCTGAGGTCTCTTTCCTCTCCTAAAAGATTTACTGCTCTGGTGCTGGGAGCAGCTATGGACAAAGACGGTTTCTGAAGGAAAGTTCGTATGGAAACTTGGCACTGGTGAAACTAGGAGATGTTTTAACTCCTGGAGCTCCTTGGTCTTTTCTTGTAGGGACTTGAAAAGTGCAGCAGCAGGGCTAAACAGAGAAGACTTATTAAAAGAGACATCCATCAGTTTGGATTTGAAATCATCCTGAAGTGGTTGAAGTCTGAGCCAGGAAAACTTAAGCACAGACCCTATAGCAGCTGCCTTATCACACATCTCAGCAGCATCATAGCTGCATTCTATGGAATGCTTGACCACTTGAAAAGAGGCTCCCAACCAGGACAGGGTCAAGGTTTTTCACTCCAACTCAGGGAGGTCTGAGATGGCAACAGTAGCCTGAAACAGCAATTCTAGCAAATATTTAGTCATGCGAGTCTGGTAGTTTATAGCCCTGAAAGCTAAAGTTGCTGAAGTGTAGGTATTTTTACCTAGTCTTTCCAAGGTTCTACTTTCCTTCTCCAAAGTTACCAGGGAGGTAGAAGGGAGCATCCTGGAGGGCTTCTCACTAGCATCCGAGATAACTGCTGGGTCTGCTGCAGGGCATCTGAAAAGGAAATTACAGTCCTCAGGGGATTTATAAAAACAAATCAGGCTTCTTTGGGGCTGGGCCTGAGAATCTGGATTTTGGGAGGCATTGTTAAAAGCATCCAAAAATGCTGGATGAACAAGTGGAACTAGGCAAATCCATTTGCAGCAATTGTTAGTACCTTTTTTGTACATCTGAAATTTGGGTGGTATCCCATTTGACATGCGCCCCATTTTCAAGATAGTTTCCCCATAGGAAATTTCTTCCACAGGTGACTCAGCATCTACATTCTCCTCTTCAGGTGATGCATATTCTAAAGGAGAGGGTATCTCTGTTGAGCAATCTAAGGATTCCTCCTCTTTAGAAAAGGAATCCTCTGATGATCCAGGATCCCTAAGCCTTTTCTTGGTGGATTGAGGGCCTTGGGAAGAAGGAAGCACTGCTTAAGTCTGTTCAAGGGCCATAAAGGCCTGGAAAAGATTTTGGCAAAAGGCCTGCCATTAAGAAAGGGCATCTTTAGTAGCAGATAAATGTTTCCACTTTTGTTTTTTCTTAGCTGGAGACACTTTTTTTGAAGGGATGGAGGTACAGACATTGGCCTAGGATGGCTCATACTCCGGGACTTTGGATGCAGAGCTGTGAGCTAACCCCCTAGGGTCCTCAATGCATTCAAGCTTTGGCTTCCCTAGATATCCAACTAAGACATCTGCTCAACCTCTAGCGATGTGCTCATGGCTGAATAGGTGACGTCAGAAATGGGTTCGGCCTGAGTCCCTGAGCCAGAGATCCCATGTGCCTCTGGGTTGACAAACAACTTGGGAGGGACGTCGGATGGCAGAGGTACAGCCGAAGGCATAGGCCTAACTTTTTTGGACTCATGCTTCAGTGGCTCGGTATATGACCCCGGGTCACCCTCCATATGTTTAGTTAAAAGTTTCAAACGGTTTTCCAAATACAAAGCTAGGGAATTAAGCCTGCTTCTAAGGATCATTGGAGCCTATGGTCGTGGTTGGGTCCCAAGCAGAAGAGATACCGGACATGGCTGCTCTTATGTGAAATTTGTCTTCCACACTGATACTTGCCCTTCCTGGATGACATACCAAAAAGGAACAAAGAAAGAAAAAATTCCCCAGTGGGGCACTTATCTGAGAAAACGATGACAAAGAAGCTGGAAACAGCAAGACCGATGTTTGACAGCTGGGTTTCTGAATGGCAGCAGTAAAGTTCTGATGATAACTATGTGCAAATATGTCAGTTTTATGGCCTACATATGACTGTAGCCTATGCCAGACGTACCACATACCCTACAGTGGTGAAAAGTCTTTTGCATACTGGCCGACATTGGGGAGCTATCTGGCAAGGATATCCCTCACGTGAAGAATACTGCACAAGTGAATAGAAGGACATCAGTCTGTTTTGACACGGATTATTTCTTAAAGGAGAACCGCACCCACAGACTCAAAAAACATGTTTATTTCATCATGGTTTGGTGTTTCTACATTTTAACACCACTCTGGGACTATTTACAGGTTTTTAAATATTTTTATACGCAAGTCTGACCACATGGGGTCTGGCATCTTGAAGTAATTCTGATTGTTTAGTCTACCTCTAGGTATCCCAAAATGCAGTGCTCTTCTGTAAAAAATTACATCACACACAGGCCTCTTTCTTCATAAAGCTCCTGTCACTGCATTGATTTTACATGCATACACTACTGCCTTTCAATCAGTTTTAGGTAACATTTCATGCCATTCAATAACTACTTAAAAACACAAACAGTGCAAATGCCACAGAACAGACTTTCAAAGTGTTTTTTACTGCTGCTTTTTTCAGAATGGCTAAACTGTATTTTTTGTGAAGCCTGAATTGTACTACTTTGTCTCATCTCCCATCCCCCTTCATACCTAACTTCCTTAGCTGTCAAAGTGCTAAGGGCAATTTGAGCGGTTACCTGCTGTGATTGACAGATCACAGCAGGTGACTTCACTCGTACTGTTTCCTTGTTCTAGTCTTTACTTTCTGAATGGGTAGGGGAAGGACCAGGGAGCTGTGACATCACAGCTTGGGTTGGTTTTTAGGACAGATCTCAGTCTGGGGAGGCAACTGTCAAGTAAACTACCTGCATTCAGTGGCCTTGATGACATCAAAGAATTGGAGACTGCAGCAAGGGCAGGATAAAAGTTTTTTGAAAGTGAAACCATCACAGTACAGTAAGGTACTGTTCTAGTGGACAGAATCAGTCGATTTAAAATACTTTAAATGCTGTATTGTTGTTTATTCAGGGATGCAGGGACAATAAATAAGGAGAAAAAGGACAGAGAAGTTGAGCATTTAATAACACAATCTCATTGTTGTCCTTTAAGATGGGGACAGAATGGACAAACAACTGATCTGCTTTTCTAAAGGACTAGGTTCTGTCAAGATAGTACCTGAACTGCATACAGGCTCTGAACTGTCTAGACATAGCAATGCCTTATTAAGTTTAATTCCACTGGCTTCCCCAAAAAGCAATTACTAGACAATGGAAATCAAAGTCAACACCAATTGTATCTGAAATACTGAATATTATAAAAGAGATAAAAAAACTGAACAAGTGATAGTTAGAAAATGGAAAAAGCAAATTACACAGAAATAAATGGAAGTTGTGGGAACAATACATGCAGAATAATGAATGTTCAGGAGGAGGAGGAAGAGTAGGAGTGAGGTTTAACGGAAAGCAGGAAAATAGCAAATTTTTTGTAATGTCGGGCTGATAGTAGCAAAAAAGTTATGTACTCACCATCTTGAGTAAGGTCCGAATCCTGACTGGTCTGCTGGGACTGGCTGGATGACTCTTTTTCAAGCAATCGGCTTACCTCTATTGATGCTTGTCCCATGTGACTGGGGGGAACGTCCGGGATTTTTTTGATGGGAAGAGGCTGGGTGGAGAAAGTACAGTTTTGTACCTACCATAAATGTAGATGTTCGAGTGTACACCCTGCTGCAGTCATCACACTTGGGTTATCCTGTCGTCAGGCGGTCCCGCAGTCGGCCGGAATTCCAAAGTCTTGGTCCGGTGTCTGTTGCTGTCACTTCTTCCCTGACGTCAGTGCGCCAGGGGTATATATAATGCATCAAACGCCATTTTCTTCAGTTTTTCTTGCCCCAGATGTCAGGTGCCCCCAAAAAGGTGGTCAGTAATTAGTACCAATTTAAGAAATTTTAGCACAAACACAAAATCCCTCCCGCTATAAGCAAATACATCAGGAAGGTATTGTAGAGATTTAGCCAGTTAGATCAGAGGGGATGGAGGGTAACCTGGACTGCAGCAGGGTGTACACTCGAACATCTACATTTATGGTAGGTACAAAACTGTACTATGTTCATCGTGTTACCCTGCTGCAGTCATCACACTTGGGTAGAATCCCAAAACTAAGGCTGCGTGGAGGAGTCAGAGGGTTAGAGGAGGCTAGAAGGCCCTGCAGAACAGCAATGGCGAAGCCAGCTCTAGTCTTAGAGTAAAGTGGTAAGTGATGGTGTTTGGTAAAGGTGTGTACTGAACTCCAAGTTGCAGCTTCCAAAATCTTCTTGGTTGGAACCCCCCTGAGGAAGGCAGTAGATGTAGCTGTTGCCCTGGTAGAGTGGGGCCTAATGGTAGCAGGAACTGGCTTTCCA
This sequence comes from Protopterus annectens, assembly GCF_019279795.1. Lineage (NCBI taxonomy): Eukaryota > Metazoa > Chordata > Ceratodontiformes > Protopteridae > Protopterus > Protopterus annectens. Next base: position 286,546,271 of record NC_056736.1, on the reverse strand, counting down.
TGATGGGTATAGCAAAAACTACTCCTATCCATTTGGAAATGGTTTGTTTTGATATAGCCTTCCCTTGTGAAGCTGTAGCATAGGATACAAAGAGCTGGTCAGATTTTCTGAAAAACAGAAGTTATGTTCTTACCATAACGTTCCATGTTAGTTGTCTTCTTCTCGCCTTCTTCTTGCTGGATGGGTTCACCACTCTAAAAGCTCGAGAGTTGGTTCCACCGGCTCGAGGCTCCCCTTATATCCCACAATGCTAGGCGTGAGTTACCTCAGATCTCGTTTGTAAGCTAACCCCAGCTTATAATAGTATCAGAATAACTATAAACAAAGTCCACCTCTAAAACCAGGGAGAAAGAAGGGTGACCTATATCCTCATCCAGGAAATATGCACAACAGCATATGCCTAATAAAAGAGGTGGTAGAAAGAGAGGTCACAATCACAACTCCTCTAGGTCTGTCCAGGCCAGGAAGGAGGGTGGGGCATTAAAGAAGAAGACAACTAACATGGAACGTTATGGTAAGAACATAACTTCTATATGTTAAGTTGTCTATCTTCATTCTTGCTGGATGGGACCGTCCTAGCACCTTGTCCCGGTGGCCTAACGGAACAGACTCCTGAGAACAGTGGAACCAAAGTTAGCTCGATGCCTAGAAGCTAAATCCAACTTATAATGAGAAATGAAAGTGTGAGGAGTAGCCCAAGTAGCCGCTGCACAAATGGTGTCAATAGGCAGTCTGTCTTGGAAGGCTAAAGAAGTAGCCAAAGCTCTGGTGGAATGGGCCTTAGGTTTATTAGGCAGCTTTTGGTGTCTAATTTCATAAACAAGGGAAATCAGAGATGTTAGCCATCTAGATAATGATACCTTTGAAACTGAAAGTCCCTTTCTGCCTTCTGCATAGGAGACAAACAGCTGGTCAGATTTTCTGAATTGTTTTGTTCTATCCAAATAGTACCTCAACTGACGATGAACATCTAGCCAGTGTAATTTTTGTTCAGACCTATTGGAATATTCTGGAAAAAAGACAGGAAGGTCAATGCTTTGATTTAGGTTTGACGTCGAGACTACCTTAGGCAAAAGGACGGGTTGGTTCGTAAGGATACCCTGTCCTTATGGAACAAAAGATAAGGAGGTCGACAGCTGAGTGCATGAAGTTCTGAAACTCTTCTAGCTGAAGTAATAGCTACCAGAAAGAGAGTCTTCCATGATAGCAATTTTAAAGAACAGGAGGCTGCAGGTTCGAAGGGGAAGAATCAAAGAAGTAAGAACTAAATTTAGGTCCCAAGGAGAAGGAGGATTTCTTATAGGAGGTCTGAGAAGAAAAACTCCTTTCAAAAAGGCTTTGCAAAGCTTGTGGGACATTAAGGCAGACTCAGAAATACCCACATGAAAGTTAGAAATAGCTGCCAATTGAACTTTAAGAGTAGAAGGAGATGAACCTGCATGGAAGAGTTCAGCTAGAAAATCAAGGACTATTTGGATGGAAGCAGTGAAAGGATCTATGTCCTTCCCTTGAGCCCAATATGTGAAGCGTTTCCACTTACTCAAATAAATCTTCCGAGTGGAAGATTTATGGGAAGCTATCAAAATATCTCGAACAGAGTGAGATAATTGAGGAAGCCTGGCTAAGGTTGGAACTGGAGGAACCAAGCAGTGAGGTTCAGAGAGGGGAGGGATGAAACTGACCCGACTGATGGATCAAAAGATCTGGAACTAGGTCCAGATGCCAAGGTCGCTCCAATAGAAATTGATGTAGAAAGGGGAACCACACCTGTCGAGGCCAGTAAGGAGCAATGAGGATCAACGAGGCCTTCTGAGCGATAGCTTTCTGTATCACTTGAGAGATTAGTGGGAAGGAGGAAATGCATACAGAAGTCCCGGGCCAAACTTGGACTAGAGCGTCTGCTGGGTTGGCCTGGTAAAGGGAATAGAGTGAAATAATCTCTGCACTTGCTGTTTTGGGGAGTAGCAAAAGATCGCAGCAAGGCTGACCCCACTTGAGAAAAATTTCTCTCACAACAGAGTCTTTCAGAGACCACTGTGAGGCATGAGGATAGCTCTGCTCAACTTGTCCCGATTTGATTGGACTTCCCGGGATGTGCTATCAGAAACCGCTGAGAAGAAATCGCCCATTGCCACAATCTGAGTGCTTCTCGACACAGGGGGTAGGACCTGGTTCCGCCTTGTTTGTTGATGTACCACACTACAGACATATTGTCTGTCTGGATTGCAATCGTTCCCAAGGGAAGAGAGTCTTGAAGGGCTTGCAACGCTAAAAGCACTGCTCTCATCTCCAGAACATTTATGTGCAAGTGGCATTCGTCTGGTTGCCATGTGCCCTGGACCGTCCTGCCCTGATAATGCCCCCCCCACCTGATCAGGGAGTCGTCCGTTGTCAGAGTAGCAACCGGAGGGGGAGGAACAAAGGGTCTTCCCAATAAGAGCTGAGGGGAAGACATCTACCACATGAGATGATTTCTGCACGCCTGCGTGATCATAATGGTGTGGGACATTGGAAGTTGCTGGTATGACCATTGTGTAAAGAGCATCCATTGAAGGATTCTCATGTGGAATCTGGCTAATGGATGCAGAGGTATGGCCGCCGCCATAATTCCCAACACTTTCAGAACTAACCTGGCTTTGATTCTGTTGTTGTTGAAAAGGAGTGAGACCAGTTTGTGTATGTCTGTTATTCTCTGATCTGTTAGTCTAGACATGTCTACTGTGTCTAGATTTGCGCCTATGAAGGTAATAGTACGACAAGGCGACAAAACAGACTTTTCGCAATTTATTGAAATGCCTAACTTTTGACAAATGCGAAAAGTGTAATCTCTGGCCATCAGAAGGAGATGCTTGGTGGGAGCTGTGAGGAGCCAGTCGTCCAAATATGGAAACACCTGGAATCCTTGTCGTCTCAGGTGAGAAGCTACCACTGCCATGCATTTGGTAAACACCGGGGCAGTGGTGAGACCAAAGGGCAGGGCCCTGAATTGAAAATGACTGGTTCCCAGCCTGAAGCGGAGGAATCTTCTGGAGCCTGTTCATTTTATGTGATAGTACATCCTGAAGGTCTATAGAGCACATCCAGTTTCCTTTTCCCAATAGGGGAAGGATGGACTGCAGCGTGACCATCCGAAATCTTGTTTTCTTGACTGATCTGTTCAAGATACTTTGATCCAAAATTGGTCTCCAGTCCCCTGTTTTCTTTGGAACTAAAAAGAACCTTGAGTAGATTCCGGATCCTTGCTGGTCTGCTGGAACTGGCTGAATTGCTCTTTTCAAGCAGCTTTGAAATTTCCAAACCGCTAGATCCCTTTGAGCGGGTGGAACATCTGGAAGGGATTTTTTGATTGGTTTGGAATGCTAGAAAGGGAATGGAATAGCCTTCGAAATGATGGACTGTACCCATTTGTCTTGAGTCAGGGATAGCCAGGCTTCTGGGTACAGTGACAATCTTCCCCGACTGCCTCCGAAGGTGGGCAGTCGGGCAACACCTCAGGGATGCTGAAAGGGCTTATCAGAGAAGGCTTCGATTGCCCTGGTTCTGCGGACCCCCTGCCTCGAGGCGGCGTCTACCATTGTTATTCCCCTCTGCCTCTGGCGGGAACCGACTCTGTCGTCAGGCTAAGTCCCTTGAGATTGTTTACGGAACCACATTTTCCCACTTTTCTGGCCTTTGGGGTAAGGCCTAGAAGGAGTAGAAAACGGACTCCGGGCAGAAAGAGTCTTGCCATCAGTCTCGCACCTAGTCAAGGTTTCTTTCACTTGAGGACCAAAGAGAGATGATCCATCAAATGGGGAATTAGTGAAAGACGTTTTAAAGGGGTCCGCAAAATTGCATAGCCGCATCCAGGCATGCCTACGTAAGGCCACACCTGTCCCTGCTCGCTCCATCAGCCGCATAAGAAAGGAGGCATGGAGGAGTTGGCTATGGAGTTCAGGGTAGCCAGCTGAGTGTTCATCTTATCTTGAAAACCCGCAGCTGTAGGATCCTTCAACATGTCACTCGCTTCTTTGATCAAGTCCCTTTGAAGACAAGTAAAATGGCATAGGTAGTTCAGCGATAGCAAATGTCGCTGGAGAACATCCGCTCCACCTGTCCATGGACCTAGATTCCTTGTTAGGTGGATGGACAGGTACTGAAGGATCAGCTAGTTCCTTCTTAGTGGCAGCAGCAACCACCATAGCATCCACAGAAACTCCTTTTGTCAAGAACTGTTTGTCTGCTGGTGCGTTATGAATTTTGAGGGTCTCCTGGGAGTGGGGTCCACTGAATCAGGAGCCGCCCATGCCTTTAGCTACCACCTGCATGAGGGGGTCAAAGGGGAGACACCCAGGAGGTGGAAGGACGAGAGCCAAATGCCTCAAGGTACACAGATTCATCCTCCGAAGGGTTGAGGGCTGGCCAATTTCCCTCTGTTTGAGGATTTCTAGAATGTCTGCAAAGAGACATCTTCAGAAGGGGAACGGGGAACCCTCGAATCCTCTAAATCTGTGTCAGAGGTGACGGACTCAGGTGAGTCAATGTGTTTCCTCTTACACTTTCTCTTCCGAGGGGCTCTTCTGCCAAATCAGGAGAGGCCTCGAAGAGGATGAGATCCCCACAGGGGTTCCTGAGGAGCTGGCTCTCTGCGGTCCGGGATGAGGGAGTGAGTCGACTTGACCTGAGGCACTGTAGGGAGGGGCGGGAGCCGACTGTGGAGTAGAGCCAGGTTCTAACACAGTCCGCATGACCTCGAACTCACCCCTGTCAGGCAGAGCCAGAGGTCCCCGCCCGAAGCTGAGAACCTCCTCGGCACCAACAGTGATGGCTCGAGGTCGATGTCGGAGCCGAACTCACCAGCCAAGCTCCGAGGAAGAGCGGGTCGGACAAGGGTCCGATGCCACTCACCCTCGGAGCCGAGGAAGTCCGGCACCGAGATTCTTCGAAGAAGAAATCGGAGCCGACGACGGAGCCGAAGACATCTGTATCGGCTCGACGCAACCACAGTCTCGGTTCCAACGCCCGGCCCGAGCTCAAGAGTCGGAGGAGGAACATATTGATGGACAGGGGCAGGCATCGACTGATGAGTCGGGCTCTGAAGCATTTGGGCCAGTGCCTCGGACTTAAGAAGTCGACTCACTACCCTCTGAAGGTCATGATCCGACAGCCTCGATGACCTAGAGGAGTGAGATTTATGGCTCCGTTCAGACAGCAGAGGAGATGCTGGAGCCGAATGAACGGAGCCAAGGGATGGTGACCTAGATCTCTTCTAGATGTCGGCTCCGAAGGTCTGGTCGGAGCAGACAAGGAATTTCTAATACCTCGGCTCCAGCCGAGCCGAGGGAACCACAGAAGCTGTAGACTCATCGGCTCCAGCCGGAGCCGATGCAGACGTAGGTTTAGTAGCCTTAGGTCTCGGCTCAGTAGCTGGAGCCGAGGACCTAGAAGCCTTGGAGGGCTTCCCAGAGACAGAGAGGGAATCCTCAGGCTTAAGTAGACCCCTTAGGATCAATTTGTTTTTCTTTCCTGCAGGACCCTGGGACTGAAGCCGTGGCATACAGCACAGGAGTCCTGCAGGCGCAAAGCCGCCAGGCAGTAGACACAAGAAGTGTGACCGTCTGTCAGAGACATTTTCTGACAGCACGCATCACACTTCTTGAAGCCTGAGACCTTTGTGTCTTTAGACATCTTAGAACAAGAAAGTGTAACCACACACACTCAGTCAAACACACTGATTACACATTATCTTATTTTTAAAACTCAAAATAAAACAACTATCAATATGTTTTAATTAAGAGAAGCAACACACACACACCACTTGGGGAAGAAACGGGATTTTTGTGAAAAAAGGGTTAGAATTCCACTAAACTAAGGGAAAATGTAGTTAAAATTAAAAATAAAGGGGTTTAAGTATCCTAACTTTACTGAAAGTTTACTTACCAAGAAGCGGTGAAAACCAACACCTCGATCGCTGTAGCGGCAACGAGATCTGAGGTAACTCACGCCTAGCATTGTGGGATATAAGGGGAGCCTCGAGGTGGAACCAACTCTCGAGCTTTTAGAGACCCATCCAGCAAGAATGAAGGATAGACAACAACATCCTTAGTTTTATCCAAGTAGTAATGAAGTTGCCTGTGAATGTCCAAGGAATGCAGGAGTCTTTCTCCTTTGTTCTGTGGATTAGGGAAGAAGGTGGGTAAGTGGATGGTTTGATTTAAAGCCACACTGGAAACCACCTTAGGCATGAAGGAAGGATTAGTTCATAGAGAAACTCTGTCTTGATGGAAAATGAGGAAAGGTTCCACTGCCATTAGTGCCTGCAGCTCTGAGACTCTTCTGGCTGAAGTTATTGCTAGCAGCTGGGCAGTCTTCCATGATAAAAACTGTAGATCTGCAGAGAAAGCTGGTTCAAAGGGAGGTAGCGTAAGTTTTTCCAGAACAAAACTGAGGTCCCATGTTGGTGTAGGTGCTCTCCTGGGGGGGGCCTAATGTTTTTTGCCCCTCTGAGGAACTGCCTTAGAAGTGGATGTGAAAATAAGGGTGCAATCGTGTTGTAGTGGGCTGAAATAGCTGATGTGTGGATTTTAATGGAAGAAAAAGAAAGTCCTTTGTGCAACATCTCAGTTAAATATTGTAGAATCTGAGGCATCTGAGGCTGAAGTGTATTTTGGCCTTTAGCTTGGTTCCAGGTGCAAAACCTTTTCCATTTGCCCGAGTAGGCCTTCCTGGTGCTGGGCCTCCTAGCTTCCAGAATAACATCCATAACTGCTTGGGAAAGAGGAGCTGGCTGGATGCTTAGGTGATTTGCCATGCAGCCAGATTTAAGGTTTTGAGCTGGCTGTGTAGAATCTGATTGTTTTGCTGTGTGAGCAAATGGGCAATTTGTGGTAAAATCCAAGGTGGGCCCTGGGCAATATTCCTTAACAGTGGGTACCAGTGCTGGCATGGTCAGTCTGGGGCTATGAGTATCAGTCGTGGTCTCTCCTTTCTGACTTTCAGAAGCACCTTTGTGAGGAGAGGCAATGGAGGGAAGGCATATACTGTCAGGTTTTTCCAACTGAATGAGAGAGAGTCCACTTTCCAAGCTTGATGGTGAAGTGTCCTTGTACAAATTTTGTTAGCTGATAGTTTTGGGGGCTGGCAAACAGGTCTATGTCTGGAAGGCCCTATTTTTGAGTTATCATTGCAAATACCTGTGGATCCAGTTTCCACTCGTGGGGATCCATGATGTTTCTGCTGAGGTCGTCTGCCAATGTGTTCTTTTTTCCTGGCAGGAATTGAGCTTGCAACTGAACTTGGTAAGCCAGTGCTGTGTTCCACAAGGTCACTGCTTGCCTGCATAGAGGGTAGGACAGTGTACCCCCTTGTTTGTTTATGTACCACATTACTGTGGCATTGTCCGTCCTTATTGTAAGTTGTCCTGGATGTAATAGGTTCTTGAAGGCTGTCAGGGCATTCTGTACAGCTAGCATCTCTTTGATTGATGTGCAGATTCCTTTGATCTGCAGTCCATATGCCTTGAACGCACTGTCCTGCCATGTGTGCCCCCCAGGCGTAGTCCGATGTATCTGTTGTCATAGTTTGCCTGGCTGGGGGCAATGAAAGGCTGACCCTTGTTGAGGTGACATGCCTGTAACCACCACAGAAACTCCTGTTGTAGGCAGGGAATGAGAGATATTGTGTCCAAGCTGTGGCTGTGTTGATACCATACGCTTTTTAGGTACCACTGTAATTTCCTCATATGCAGCTTTGCAAATGGTATTAGTAGTATGCAAGATGCCATGAAGCCCAAGGCCTGCAGAATTTTTCTTGCAGGGAGTTGGGTCTTTGTTGCCATTGTTTTGAAATATTGAGTCAGTTGTAGTTGTTTGTCTGGCGTCAGATAAGCCTTCTGGGCCGTTGTATTCAAGCTGGCACCCAGGAATGTCATATTTTGTGAGGGTACTAGTTTTGATTTCTTTTCGTTTACTGTGTACCCCAGGCAACTTAGAAGATGTTTTACAAAAACCAGATGTTGTAAGAGGATGTCCTTGCTTTCTGCTTGGATGAGGCAGTCGTCCAGGTATGGGTATATTTGAATTCCTCTTTGTCTGCAGTATGCAATTACTGGTACCAGGCATTTTGTGAAGACCCTAGGCGCAGTGGATAAGCCAAAGGGCAGAGTGCAGACAATTGGTAATGGTTTGAACCTGCAATGAAACGGAGGTATCTTCTGCAACTTTGTCTGATAGGGACATGCAGGTATGCCTCCTTGAGGTCCAACGTTACTAGCCATGCTTTCTTGCCCAACATGGGAAGAAGCTGCTGTAGTGTTAGCATCTTGAATTTGGGTACTTGTAAGAAGGTGTTTAGAATTGAAAGGTCCAGAATTGGTCTCCAGGCATTGTCCATTCTGGGGACTAGAAAAAGTCTTGAGTAAAATCCTTGGCCTTGCTCCCGTGCAGGTACCAGTTGAATGGCTCTCATGTCTATGAGAGCTGTAATTTGTTTTTGTGCCTCTGCCCTTTGATTTTGTGGCAGGTTTGGCATTCCTCTTTTCATTGGCAAGGTGTGGAAATGGAATCTGTATCCTCGTGAAATTATGTCTAGGACCCATTTGTCCTTTGTGACAATGTACCAGTTGTCTGAAAAAAGTGCGAGTTTCCTCCCAAGGGAGCTGCCAAGAGAGTGTTGCTTGGCCAGATGAGGTGTAAGTCATTGAATTTGCCTTCTGGTAGTTTGGGCCTGTCTTCTCCTCCCTTCTGTGTTGCAGTGCCCCATTGGCGAGGTTTATATTGGGCTTGTGGTTGTCCTCTGCCTCTTGGACGTCTGTATTTACCCCTCTGTGGTCTGTCAGTAGCTGGAAAGGACCAATTTTTGTTGGCCAATTTCTGCTGAAGCGAGGGGGCTGTACCTGTAGAAAATCTTTGACTGTCTGCATAGATTTTGCCTTATCCTCCATTTTCTTTAAGACTTCTTCTGCTTTAACTCCAAACAGAACATCCTGCTGTAAGGGAGCATTGAGAAGCTTTGCTTTAACATGATCAGGCAGAGTTTGTTCCTTTAACCAAGCATGCCTACGTATAACAGACCCAGTGACAGCTGCTCTGCAGGAAGCCTCCAAATAATCAAACCCACATTGTAAAGTATGTTTGCCCACCTGTTCAGTTGCATGCAACAGATCCTGCATTTCTTTCAATTCAGCCTGTTGAGAGAGTGTGCTCATTTTTTGTTTTAACTGAGACATTAGAAATTGCTGATATTTTAGCATGTGAAATTGGCAATTTAGTGCTCTCATAGCTAGAGTGGCTGAGGTGTAAACCTTTTTCCCCGACCTGTCTAGTGCTCTGGAGTCCCTTTCAGAGGGTACAGGATTTTTTGCCATAGAAGCCTTAGCCCCTTTGGGACCCTGGGTCAGCAACAGGGCTTTTATAAAGGAATTTGTGGGAGTCAGGCACTCTATAGTATAGTATCTGTCTGGTTTGGCTGGAGCAGGAGGCAGAGAATCTGGGTTCAAACTAGATTCTAAGTAAACATCATCCACAATGTCTAAAACTGGGGGGATGGCAAGTGGTCTGTGCTGGGGGAGTAAAAGAAACTCTCTGAGCCTTTTCTTCGAGTCAGAGTAGTCCTGACCTTCCCAGTGAAAATGTTCCCTCATAGTGTGTAAAGTTTCCCCAAATGAGTAGTCTTCAGGAGGAGAAGCTGAGGGAATAGAATCCTCAGCATCAGAATCTTCATAAGGGGAAAAGGAGAAATCTTGGTCCTCAGAAGAGCCTGAGGAAATAGACACTTGATCAGAGGAGGCATAATCTTCCTCTTGTCTAGGCCTTTTGTCGGGTGGGGGTTGGGAACCCCTGATTAAAGAGATCAAATCTTCAGCCATTTTAAGCATCTGTTTCTTAGGCATGGGGTCTTGAACTGAAGACTGAAGTGCAGTCTTTTTAGGTTTAATAGGAGTCTTAAGCTTAGGATACGTTTTTATGGTGAACGTAGTCGGTTTGAAGATGCCTTCAGAAACAGAAGGTGTTTCTGCAGCACCGACATCTCTTTCTGCAGTGTCGTCGGTAGGGGCTAAACGAAATGGCTGCGTCGGCCTAGCACTCTCCGCCAAAGGCTCCGAAGCGGTGTCGGGTTCCAAATCTGCGGTAGTCAGGGGCTGCGTCGGAGCCTCACTGGAGACCGGTCCAGCCGAGGCCTCGGAGTCTGACTTGGGTCTAGGCTGCCTGTCCTTATCCTTGCGGTTTTTGTGCACGCCGGTAGTCGGTTGCTCCGACGGCATCGTGTAGTTAAATTTTGTACCAAAGTTGTGTTGTGCGAAATCAAAGCGTCTTTCTATAGTACGCTTATTAAACCTAGCACAAAAACGACAACCAGTGATGTCGTGGTCTGGGCCTAGGCAAGGTATGCAGTAAGAATGAAAATCCTTATGAGGTATTTGCTTCCCACAAGAAATACAATTGTTAACTTTTTCTGACATCGGTCTGAGGCAAGAAAAGTTTCCCCAACGGGGTACTTAGCTTTATTGAAGACTTCGGATCTGAAATTCGACTTCGAAAATCTCAGGAGTCGGCCGACCGGCACTTGCGAACTGCTTCTGCTTCGGGCACCGATCAGGAAGAAAGACTGGAGAAAATGGTGTCAGATGCATTATATATACCCCTGGCGCACTGACGTCAGGGAAGAAGTGACAGCAACCGACGCCGGACCAAGACTTTGGAATTCCGGCTGACTGCGGGACCGCCTGACGACAGGATAACCCAAGTGTGATGACTGCAGCAGGGTAACACGAAGAACATCGGTATGAAATACCCTCTGGAAATTATACTTTGTACCCAACTGTCATTTGTTATATTTAGTCAGGCTTTTGGGTACAATGATAAACGACCCCCGACTGCCTCCAGAATAGGACAGCCGGGCCCTCCCTTCAGGAGCTCTGGTAGGACTGACCAGAGAATTGATCTCTGTCACCCTGGTGTTGCGGATTCCCTCTGCCACGAGGGTGGCATCTTCCATTGAAACCCCCTCCTCTGCCTCTGGAGGGGGGGGCTCTCCATGTGTGTGTCTTGAAAGGCTCCTTGGGCTTTCCGGAACCACATCTTTCCTCCCCCTTTGACCTTTAGGAAAGGGTCGAGTGGGGGTGGAAAAACAGTCTCCGACGGCAGACAGAGTCTTTCCTTCTTGCTTACACCTGTTCAAAGTCAACCTTCACTTTTGGCCCAAACAAAGATGAGCCGTCAAATGGGGTATTAGTAAAGGAAGACTTGAAGGGTTCCAAGAAGGAACAGAGTCGCATCCAGGCATGCCTGCGAAGAGCGATTCCTGTACCTGCAGCTCTACTCAAACCATCAGCTGCATAAGATATGAGACGCATGGACGAGTTGACTATCGTATTGAGGGTAGAGAGCTGAGTGGCAATCTTGTCAGATACAATCGAAGCTACAGCACCCTGAAGAGCATCTCTCAACTCCTTAAGGAGACCTCTCTGCAGTCTTAAAATGTGTCAAGTAGTTCAGTGATCTGAGTGAGAAAGTCGCTGAACTGAACATGCATTTCCTGGATCTATCCATGATCCTAGATTCTCTGTTAGGAGGATGGATAGATGAAAAAGTCTCAGACATTTCCTTTTTGGTGGCTGCCGCCATCACCATGGCATCAACAGGAACTCTCTTGGTCAAAAAGGACTTGTCCACGGGGGCAGAAATAAACTTATTAGGCCTCCTAGGAACAGGTTCCATAGATTCTGGTGACTCCCACGCCCTACGAGAGACCAGATCCATAAGCTCATCACAGGGTGGAGATACCCACCCGAACGCCTTCAGGAGAACCAACTCATCCTCAGTAGGGCTCTTGGACTGCCAATCACCCCTCTGCCTAAGAATTTGAAGAATCTCCGCAAAGGAGATGTCCTCAGATGGCGATCTAGGGGACCCTTCTGATTCATCCAAGTCGGTGTCCGATGTGATAGACTCCTGGGGGGAGTCCAAATGCCTCCTCTTGCATAATCTCTTCCTGGGAACCTCTTCAGGGGGAACTTCTGGAGAGGTCTTGGAAGAGCAGGGAGCGCCCTGTGGGGCTACCTGAGGCTCAGGGTCTCTACGCTTGGGATGACCGGAGGAGACAAACTGACACAGGCACTTTAGGGGAAGAAGAGGACAGACCTTGAGATGAGTAAGTCTTAGGAGACAACACTCGCCTCATGGCTTCAAATGCACCTCGGCTCCGATGAGGAGTCGACGTATCCAATGGAGCCACGATCTCCTCCCGCACTGAAGCCGTGGGCTCCGTGCCCGAGGTAGGAGCAGAGCTCACCAGAGATAAGGCCCCAAGAGGAAGAGTCGGTACCGACAAGTCGGTGAGGCTATCCTCCCCAGACCCGACCGGAGAGTGTCTGCTCCTAGAGTCCCCGGTCGGCGCCGAGAACTTCTGAGCAGATGGATCTGACGACAGTGGAGCAGGTGTCAGCTCCAAGGGATCCACAATCATCAAGTCAGCCTCCTCCGGCTTCGAAGGTCCGGTATGGCTCAGAGGAGGAGCAGACGATTCAAGAATAGTGGTCTTTGGCTCTGACGGTTGGGTCTGAGCCGACAGCAAGGTGCTTTTAAGAGTTTCTGAACCAGCCGGTCCATATCCAGATCAGAAAGGCTGACAGAGGACCTGGAAGAGTGAACAGATGGAGCCAACTGGAGCAATATTGATGGAGGTTTTTCGGCAACCGGTTCCGAAAAGAACAGACTGTCGGCTCTGAAGGCAGTGGAGCTGAAGTCACCACACTTTGACCTTTTTCCTTTTTTTTGACCTAGATTCAGTGGATGATTTAGATGATTTGCTGGCTCCATCCTGGTCAGACAATGCCTCAGAAAAGGGGTGTTTGATAATACCCCTATCAATTAACTTCCTTTTCCTTTCCGCTAGCACTCTGGTGGAAAAGGAGTGACAGATACTGCACCTCACCCAAACAGTAAACACACTGCACGTGGGCATCTGTGACTGACATTTTCTGTCCGCAGTCTGGGCATTTTTTTAAACCCAGACTTTGGATGTTTGTCTTTTTCTTCAGACATTTCCACAAATGGAACACACTAACTATGAGCTATTTTAAAAATTTTTAACTAACTAACTCACACAAACACACTCAGCCCAAAAGAGGCAACTGACCACTATGTCAATATAAACAGGATTAAGTAATCCAATAACAATTGTCCCAACAGGGAACACTGACTAATAACTAAAGAAAGGGATCCTAAGGCAAAAGGCAAAGATAGATTATACTTAGGAAAGGGGTATAAACACAGAAAAACAACTATCTACTAGCTAGTAATATCTATTATTAAAAATAGATCAAGGATATATAAAAATTGAAAAATATAAACTTACTGAAGTTGAAAACTCCCAATAAAGTCTCGAGCAACGCTGGAAACCAAGAGATCCGTGCCACGGCAAACTAGATCTGAGGTAATTCCAGCAGTGCGTTGTGGGATAAGGGGTGGGGTCTCGAGCTACTGGAGAACTTTGAGCTTGCTAGTTGGCCGTGTCAGAGCCGAGGATCGGTTCCGAACCCATCAGTGATGAATGAACGGCGAGATTGAACAACTTCACATGCAAATGTTATATATATTGCATTTAAACAGAAACATGTTAAAATTGTTTGCTTTCTTTTCTGTCTTAAGTGATAATTTAATAAAGGTGTTTTAAAATAATAGTACCCGAGAGCTACCTATGTACAACCAGAGTTTTAGAATTCTTTATCCTTAGTTCTGGGAATCTAGATAAAATACTGGGAGATTGATGGCTTAATTCAAAGTAAACTCTTAAACAACTTTTAGCATAAATGAGGGAATTTTTCTTAATGTGACCCTATCTCTATGGAAAACCAGACAAGGTTCTTGTACCATGAGAGCTTGAGGAAACAAAACAGCATGGCCCTTCAGTGTGAGGATGTCATCAACGATCACTCCCAGATCATGCAACTCTGACACAGAACCTAGTTTGCCTCCACTACAAAAATAACAGAGACATGTCTGGCAGAAAAGAATCCTCAAGAACCCAATGAACAACCACGGCCTCCTTCATGGATGTCTTGAACTTTTGTAGATTATGGACCATTCCTGTTATGGATTTATTCCAAGTCCTGTGACAAATGGTTGTGAGCAGACACAGACTTCTGAAAAAGGAGAGGTAATGCTGGATGCCATCAGCATAACAATGACGTTGTACATCTCTCATAAACAATATCTCCCAGTGGCAGGAGGTATATGGTAAGAGATGTGGACCAATAACAGAGTTCTGTTGTACCCAACAATCTACAGGATTGGATGAAGAATTAACTCCAGATAAGGGTTGTCTAAGTTTATCCAGAGTGAGCAAGAGAGACGCAGAGAAAAAGCCAGTATAGGACTACATCACAAATCACAGCAGTTCTCCATATCGTGCAAAAGAATAGCATGACCCACAGTATCAAAAGCTGATGAGTATTCAAGGAGGACCAAGAAGAAATCATGTCAATCCCTCACAACTAAGAGATTGTTAAAGACACTACATATCAGAACTGTGTCTATCTCTAAATCTGGACCTCAAAGAATAATGGATGCAATATTTTCTCAATAAGGATTCCAGCTGAAAGTACAATACATTAAGAACCTTTCCAACAAAGGGAAGGTTTGAGATGGGATAGTAGGTTATCCAGATTGTTATGATTTAATAAGTCACCATTGATGATAAGAGTAAGGCCTCCTTTAACCAAGATGGAAAGACCTCATCTTAGAGTGAGGTAGCGACAGTATGGAAGAGAAGTGGGCCCATGACCCTTACAGGTGCTAGAACAGGATCAGTGAACCATAAGTTCAATACACAAGCAGTAGTATGCACGTCAGATATCACACAAATAAGGTAATTGTAGTCAGGAATGAGAAAGTCGCATAATCCAAGACAGGAACTCCACTCCAGATAATACCTCAAGTTATGAACTGAAGGTATGCAGTAATGATAATCTGATGACTGCAACCCTGAGAGCAAAATATTGTGCTGTTGGCTCACCATCATCTGATGATAAATAGCCTTCCTTGTGGTGTGGCACACTGGATTTCAAAGGCAAACCTCCACAAGAAACACTGCAGCAGAGATCTCACTAGGGAGACAATATGGTTTCTTGTGACTGATCTCTACCTAACACTCAGACAAATTAGTTCAGTGCAAGCTTTTCCTCAAGCAGACCAGAATAAAACCACCTATGCTTGTACATGGTTTAAGGCCACCTGACTGACAGCTGACGTAAGAGTATGGTTACCCCCCCCCCCCCGCAAATCTATTAGGGTCACTAGCACAATGAAGATGAAGATGGCTATGTGGGATAACAGTAAAAAAGCTCAATAGTAACTGAGTGATGATTCGTGCACAGGACCTGGAAACTTTTTATGGCTCATGATGGTCAGCCCTAAAAGTACAGTTGTGTACGAACTCAACATAACAATAGATGTCCTGCTTTTCACTGTTGCAGTATTCCTTACTAAAGGGATATCCTACCAAGGATAGCCATGTGTGCGCCCAGCCTACCAAAGTCCTAGGCCCTGCCAGGTGCCGTTAATTCTTACGTCCAGGATGTAAGGTGCACAGGTGCGGTATGGGCACCTAATCCTCACAAGAGAATTGACCCAGGAGGACCAGAGCAACCCGAGAGGAACAAAAGAAAGAGTATGTGCATCCAGAAAGGGGACAAGGAGGATCCCTCACTCGGGGGTAAGAAAACAGTAACCAAAAAAGGAGAAGGGAGGGATGGAATACTGCAGTGAAAAACAGGACATCTCCTGTCAAGATAGGGTCTTACACAACTGTACTATGTCCTTCCTTATCACTGTTGCAGTAGTCCTTACTAAAGGAAGAGTACTAACGCTATGGTATACGAAGGTGAAAAGCGGCAACTGAAGGAACCCCTCAAAAAAACAAAGGATGGCCCTGGCAAAACCAGCACTGGCCCTAGACATTTTATCCACGTTACACTATTTAGTAAAAGTATATACAAAAGACCAAGTATTAGACAGCCGCGGTGGTGCAGCGGTAGCATTGTTGCCTCAAAACAAGAGGTTCTCCTGTTCGATTCTCGGCTGGAGTGCCTTCTGTGTGGAGTCTGCATGTCCTCCCCGCAGTCGAGTGGCATTCGAAAGACATGCGTGAATGGGCGTACCTTCGCTGAAGGTTGGGCATCGGGCTGGCAACTTGGCACCATAAAAGAAAAATATACTGCCAATCATTAGCAGACCGGAGTTCCACTGTGGCGACCCTTAACTGGAAAAAGCTGAAAAGACAAAAAAAATATACAGAAGACCAAGTAGCAGCTTCCAAAATGGATCTAGCATCCAGATCCTTGAAAAAAAAGCCCCAGAAGAGGGTAATGCCCTGGTAGAATGAGCAAGAATAGAAAAAGAAAGCTGTTTACCATGACAAGAACAAAAAAAAAGGCCTTAAAATACCAGAGTTGGTTTGCTTAAAAAAAGCCAAACTCAATTTCTTGTCATGAAAGGAAAGACACCTGCCCAGATTTTCTGACATCTTTAGTTTTATCCAGATATCTGAGCTGTCTATGCAAATCTAAAAGTGTATAGAATCATTTCACCAGAATTATAAGGTGAAAAGAAAAAAGAATGAAGGTGAACAAATTGATTAAGGACAAGTCATTGACCACCTTGGGCATAAAAGGAGGACTGGTATGAAGACAAAGCTTATCTTTGTAAAAAATCAAAAAAAGGGAGGACTGCCATGAGGGCCTAGAGTTTAGAGACCCTCTTGGTAGCCATAACAACCATCATAAAAATAGTCTTCCAAGTACAGAACCGCAAAGTAGAAGAAGCTACAGGTTCAAAAGGAGGTTGAGTCAATTTTTCCAGAACAAAATGAAGGTCTCAAGAAGGTAGAAAGAGCTTTCTTGGGGGCCTAATGTGAAGCACACCTTTTAAAAATTGTCTAACTTCAATTCTAGAGAAAAGTGGTGGATCCTAGGGCAGACAAGCAGAAATGGTTGAAAAATGAGTTTTAAAAATTAATATTCTAGCCCAGAATTTAGCAACTTATACCTCTACGGTATTATATTGGGTTGAAGCAGCTAGGCTTAAAATGACCTCTGGGTCGATAGCCTAGTAATCTCCTATGATCCTATAAGAACAGTAGGAATACCCACTAAAAGAGAGTCCTATACATGCTTGCAACACCAGTAAGAAAACCTCTTCCATTTGGCAACACAGGATTTTCTAGTAGTGGGTTTTCTGGCTTCCTGCAGAATGAAGCATGTCCTCATAAACCGGTGTCAAAAAGAAACAGCCTACCACCTTAAGGGTCAAATGTAAGGATGAGCAGATAAGGGGAAATGAGAGAGCCCTTGCCCTGTGTGAGGAGATTCACCCTGTGAGGTAACTTTTGATGACTGCCCTGGCCAGATGAAAAGAAGGGGGAACCAATGATGTCCGGGCCAAAAGGGAGTCACCTACAAGACTGTGGTTCTGTCCTACATGAACATAAGTAGGGTTTTAAGCACACAGAAAGATCATGTTCCAAGAAAAAGACATGGTATCCCCTTTCCAAGCCAGACGGTTTGGCACATTGAAACAAAGCCTGAGAAGGTGTCTGTTCAGAGGGAAGACAAAAAGATATGCTTGAGGAGTACCCCACCAATAGATGATATCCAGGAAGATTTATATGAAGCTTTCATTTGTGAGGATCTACCCTGGACCTGTTTAGGTTGTCTACCACAAGACTGTGCTCAGATGGAATGTAGACCACCTGAAGAATCGGATTATAGTGGATAAATTCACAAACAAAAATAGCCAGTCTGCAAAGAAGGTACAACTTTGTGCCCCTTGTTTATGCATCACATGACAGTGATGTTGTCTCTGTAAAACTGCAGAAGACTAAGAAACCACAAGAAATGCAAGAGTTGAAGAGCCAAAACCACAACCCTCATCTCTTTCATGTGGTTCTCCAGTTGTTGGGGAGACCACACTCCCTGGACTCTGATATTGTTGGAATAACCCCCACTCCAGAACTAATGCATTAGTATACAGATGCAGAGTGGGATAAAGAGCTTGAAAAGGCAAGCCTGAATTCAGAGATACCAAAAGAAAATGCATCACAGAAATTTCTGCTTGAGACAAGGCAAGACAGGAATGGGAAATTCCAGAAGATGACAATGTTGAAAGTCAGATTGTCTCGCAATACCCCTACAGCTTTCTCATGTGAAGTCTGGTGAAAGGAATCATAAGAATGGTGGAAGTCATGTGCCCCACAGCCTGCAGAAACTCTCTTGAGGACAAACTAGTAAGGGAAGAACAGACTGGAAGAAAGCTGCCAAGAAGGTGACCTTGGGAGAAGAAAGAAAAGCCATCATAGCAATGACCAAATCCTGCATCCCAGGAAAAATTGATACTGTGAAGGATTCAGAATAGATATTTTGAGACTGAGGGTGAACCCCACACTTAGAAACAGCAGAAACATGGTAAAGTCAAGATTCTAAAGGAGAAGCTGCTGGGAAGGAGCTTGAATGAAAAAGTCATCTAGATAGGGAAATATCTGGATACCATGGAGTCTGCAGTATGCCTTAACCTTAGTTAGACATTTGGTAGAGAGTCTCAGAGCTATAGAAAGACCAAAAGGCAAAGCAGAGAGCTGGCAATTTGAGGAAGAAACAGAGAACAGTAAGAATTACTTAAGGAAAGGTTGAACAGGAATGTGAAGATAAGCATCCTTCAGGTCCAGCGAGACTGAATAGGCCAAAGGGCTTTAAAAAGACCCGAGTGAAATTCTGCCACTCTTTATGGGGATCCTTGGCCATAGGAGTTGCACGTCTGCGTTTTCATTAGAGGAACCTCAGCCCTAACAAGCTTGGGTGGTTCAGAGCCCTATCTGACTTCAATGACAGAACCAGGAGCCTCCTCCCCAACAAGTACTTGGGGAAACCCCCCCAGGCTCTTCCCAAATCATCTGCTGCACCCCCTCATCTTCAGCAGATGCAGATCAACCTTACAAACATGCTAGAAACCAATCCTATGTTGGCCTCTAACTGGGCTACAACAGCGGGATCTTACATTGGAACCAGACAGTCCTTGGGGTCTTCATTTGACCCAATGGAGATGTCCTGCACATGCTGTATAGCAGAAGTCCCTAAACATACCTTTTTCAACTTCTTCTTAAAAGACAGCTGAATGTCCAGACAGGAGGATTCAGAAGCCATAGTTCCCTGGGCAAGTAACTTCACACTTTGTCCTCCCCATCTCTGGATCTTGTGAACCAAACAGCTAAGAAGGGTCTTGGGTATAAAAGCCTGATAAACATTACACTGAGTATGACCACGGTCTGCACCTAGGCAGAAAAGGCACTTCAGTCTATCTTTATAGGGAATCTGTCTCCCACACTCATTTCTTCTTTCTGGAGGACACTTAAAATGGCAATCCAACAAAAAGATTAGAGGAAAAGTCTCCAGTAGGATACTTACCTGCTGAAGGTTCAATAGCTGGAACAACATGACAAACAACTTGACAGATCAGATTCAAAAAGTAGCACTCAGACTGGCAGACCATTTATCACTTATGTACCTTACGTACTGGACATAAGACACATGTCTGACATACAGTGCCTGGAAGGGCCTGAGGCTTTGGTGTGCTGGCCAGATGTATAGCTATCCTAGGTAGGATATCCCTTTAGTAAGGAATACTGCAACAGTGACAAGGAAGGACATCCAAGTATGACTGAGTGATCAGACCAAATTAAGTCAGTCTTCCATCTAGCTGTAAAGGTGACCAAGTCAAAAATATGACTGCAAAAATGGATAACGATGGAAACCACCTGAGTGAATAGAGAACCTCTCTCAAACATGCTCACAACATACATATAATTAGCCTTGTATTACAATGAGGACAAAGAGACTGGGACAAATGTAGTGCCAGTACTAACTCATCAAGACTGGCCCTACTTAGCAGAAGGATGGAGCCCTTACTGTGATGCAGGCAGGGAGGGAGAGGAGTGAAAGGGCATAGCTACCTTCTTCCCAGTGGAAGGAGAGGATAGCAGTTGGGTGCTTGGGGAGTACAGAGGAAGTGCAATTTTTCCACTGGAGATTGGTGAAACCATTTGCCTTGTTTGAGGGAAAGGGTCAAGGGTGCTTATTGACAACATCCCTTGTGGAAATAAGGATCAGTATGAACAATGCACTACGTCCCGCTTCAGGTCTACAAAACGGGTATTAGCAGGGAAAAAATGGATTAGGGCTAAGCACAGAACTCTTAAAGTGCACTAATGAATGTATAAATGACCCCTCATGGTCACATCTGTGTCAAAATGATGGAGATCAAATGGGTTAGCTGGCCAAGAAGGGGCTGATGGTACCAGGAAGTACGTCTTGCAAGGAAGGCAAGTCGCAAGCAGTAAAATCCAACATTCAAAAATTTTGCAAATGCATTAAACTCTGGATTTTACAGATTGCGACTTGCTTTCCTCGACTTCTTTCAAGATGTACTTCCTGGTTTTGTCTTCTTGCTTTTCTGTTTGAAGGGGCTGAAGTTACACAGGCAGTGAGAGCAAAAAGGGAAAAATATCACTTAAAACAGGATCCAGAATTACCTATAATTTTATAGGTATTTTATTGCATGATGCTAGAAAACAATTACGCTACATTTCCATTTTCCTCATAACTGTTACAAACTGTTCAAACAAGATGTACGGGGGACTTACTACCAAATGTTTTGTGTAACTATGGTTTTATTAAAGTTATAAATACACAGTTATTACATTTAGAAAACTACACCTGCTCACATATGTGGGTTGCATCATCCACAGACCACACTTCTATGACATGAACACATTTACGCATATTCCAAGGCCACAGAGTCTCAACCATTCTCATCTTGCCAGTACACTCCCCTCAGACAACACATAACCTTTCTGTGGGAGGGCCAAACTTGTCAATCCTGGAGTACATCTGTGGATAGCAATCCAGCTGTCTAGTTTACATTTAAAGATAGACAGTGAAGTGAGTCTCACTGCTTAACATGCAGGGAAAGTTTATTTGTGCAGTTAAATTTATTTAGCCTTTCATTTTTATTTTAATTACGGTGTTAACAATCCTTTGTTGAAAAGGTAAAATTCAAGAAAATTATGTAGTATTACTCTTTAGATATCTAAATGAAACAAAGTATACATATGTCTTGGAAATGTGCTTTGATTACTTTGATACAAAAAGAAAAAGATTTTTTCAGACTCCTTTGCATATAGTCTAATTTCTTTGTTAAACAGAGATTACAATTTTTTTATGTCAATCCAAGCAGATGGAATGAAAGATTTTACTTCTAATTTGAGAAGTAATGATCAAACAAGATTTATAAATATAAGATGGACCCAAGATGATACAAACAGAAGCTTTGCAGGGAAAGTTTATTTATGAAGTTATATTTACCATTTAATTTTATTTGAATCAAAATGCTGCAACTCTTTTGTTAAAAAGGTAAATTTCATGAATATTATGGTATTTACTATTATAAGTGATAAGTGATTTGTACTAAAGTATGTCTGTATTTCAACTTGGCCTCCATTAGTGCATAAATGACAGAAGACTGCAGCACAATACATTTTTGCCACTCTTCTCCCTTACACATTTAAAATTAAACCCAGCTTTCTTATGGGGTGGGACATGTCTGGAAGGCGAATGGATACCAACCAATGAAGGGACAGGAAGGGCATTGGGCAGTCTCTGCATATGACCCTCCCCTATCCATTTCAGTGCACACTGGCCTCCATGCAGGAATGCTGAGGGACACATTATGCAGTCAGAGGTTCTGCTGCTCATGTCTGGAATTCCTCACTGGCCTCCTTAACAGTATTCCAGGTCCTTCTTAAA
Organism: Protopterus annectens; assembly: GCF_019279795.1. NCBI lineage: Eukaryota > Metazoa > Chordata > Ceratodontiformes > Protopteridae > Protopterus > Protopterus annectens. The sequence goes on along the minus strand of NC_056736.1, from coordinate 286,524,439 downwards.
GGTTAATTTTTACTAAGATCCCAATGAAATAAACTCATGTTACCTTGGGATCTTAAACTTGCATAAGAAAAGTTATCTTCTCTTGAACAGGCTTCCCAAACAAACCTAAAGAATCCTAAATTGGAAAACTTTATTCCTGGCAGCAGTTACTTCAAAAAGAGCTGTTAAGTTGTAAATCTTGAGCTCTAAATCTCCTTAACTGACTTTTTCAATAATGACAGTGTATTCTTTTGGACTAAACCATCCTTCAAGTTGAAGAAATTCATTGAGACAAATTTAAATCAATTAATTTGCTGTTTTTTTTAATCTCTGTATTTCATTCCAGCAATATCTGAAGTTTTACTATGGTTGCCACAATACCAGGACTCGGCTACCATTTTGTGTTATGCACTGTTGTGGGGTTGTTGATTTAGCAGGTCCCTTTGGCTTTGTGCTTTTGTAGAGCCATTTTCAGTGCTTTCTTGGGTGGCATTTAGTCAGGGCCACTGTTAACATTTTGGGTGGACCCAGCAAATCTCAAGTTTGGGGTCCCCTAAGCACTTCAGTCAAAGTATCACCCTGTCACTGCCACCCCTCCGAAGCAGTGTTTTAGTTCATGCTGCAAACTTTTAGCAGTAGTATGTACAGACTTACCTGTAGCTACAATGTTCTTACAAACACCAGGTGTATGTACCACACCATATTCACCCATTTCACATATGGATATTCACAGTTACTGGCATTTTAGTTACATTAGTGATACATTACAGCAACTCTATGTATAGGTCTGGACTTGGTGAAATGCGGTCTATAGGCTCTAAAGTGTATTTTTTTTTCTTTTTACATAATCTTTCCATCCAATGATGGCTTGAAAAGAAATTATAATTAAGGAAAGAAATGAATTGTTGATGTTCAGCTTAAGTTCTCCTTGCATCCTTTCAGCAGATCTTTCCTGACCAAGACAGCACAGTAATAACCATTTAGGAAATAACTCAGATAAGGCAGGGTCCAAAAAGCCATAGGGCTACAGGTGTTCTGGGATGCATTTTAGAGCATTTTCCCAACCTTTTAATCAAATGGTGTCCCTAAACAAAAACATGAGTAAGAAAAGAATTTGACTTTTTTTTCTTTCAAGGAAGAAGTACGTTGTGCCCAAGGCTTAATATTCAAAGATGGCAAAACAGTTGCTCACAAAAAAATAGCAAGCCATTTGTTGTCTGGATACAGAGGTCCAGTCTCAGACTATGGCCTCCCTCCCTAAACCCCCCAAAAGGACAATCACTGCCTATGCATCCCTCTGGTGTTAGACTGGGATGAAAGCAGAGCTTTAAATAGTGGGCACACTTGTCTCAAACATCTAATCTGAAGGTATTGAACTGTTGTCCATTTACCATCAGCCTTGATGTAGTACTTCTGTAAATCACTGCCACCCACCTTCAAAGCTTTAGACCAAAGCCAAACCCTTCTCTCACATTCATCAAATATTCTAATTCATATGTCAAACAACACTACTTGTCCACTCATCTGTGCCCTTTGCAGTCTTTCATCCCACTTATCAAGCTGCACCAGTATGCTACTATTACCAGTCCTTCACTAAACTGTTCTCCTTTTCTACATACTTTGCTATCTCCCTTCTAAACTTTGTCAGTGTTTTAGACTCCTTTTATGAGTGCTAAATGCTTATAATTCGTAGCCACCTCTTCTTCTTCTTGTTCTATTATTCCCTTTTTTAATACCATCAGTAGTGATCGGCAAAGTAACTTCGGAAGCTCCTCAGGCAAACTTTCTTTTTGTGCAACCCATTGTAGGGCACTGTTCTAGTCCACCTTCTACCAACCTGTAAAAGTTCACTAGTAGCATATACTCATCTACCACCTTCCTTCCCCTTTATTGCTTGTCTTCTCCTCCATAGCAGACATGGACACTCATACGGTTCTAGTATCCTACCCTTTACTACTTCTAACACCCGATTTAGCCCTTTCCCCCTATTACCCAAATGCTTGCAGAATACTTTAAAAACTTCCACCAGCTCCCTGGTGTAAATAACCATCTCACACTACCTATAATACCTACATTTACTTTTTCTGTTTTGCTTTTCGAGCTTCTTATTAAACTACTAGTCATTCTCTCCATCCTTTCATTGGATAGCTCACCATACCTTCTACCACCTAAATCTCCCCATATTGTTTATCCTTCAGTTTCTCTTCTTTTAACTCCTTAATGTTCATACATCTTGTCAGTCTTTTCTTGGAGGCATGCAGTTCACCTGTATGTCTGGACTTCAAATATCTTGAAATCAAAGAGTTAATTATGATAAATCCAGCATTTGAAAAAAATATCACTTAGAATCCAACAGTCTGAATATGCAAAATGTGTATGTATTCTTAAGATCTTGGGTTAGCATACGTTAGTAGTAAGGCAACATCTGATCTTTAATTATACTCAGGAATGAAAACTAAGATCACCCTCAATGGTAATAAATGAAGCTGAAATGTAATGATTGTTTTGTTGCCCTCAAATTCCAGTGTTTTGCTTGACTACATGTTTTTTTTTATTAAAACAAACATTATTCATTTATGTTTTTTATTTCACGGCTATTGGGATATCTTGAATTCAGTTAGGTTTTGATTTTCCATCATTTGTTTGCAGACAAATTCCTTAAACTATGGCAACGCCCCCATTTTCTTCTTTCTCTTGTTATATACTTGTTTCTCCTTTATCATCTGTCTACCTTTCCTCTGCATGTGCACTCCCTTCCAACAGGTTTTGCAGCATGCTACCAAATCCTGGCTTCCTCTCTTTACTCCTCAGTTTCCTCTATCAATGTCAAATTTTCTCCCTTTAGCCAAACCATGAAATTCTTCCTTTCCCAGTTTCTCATATTTCATGTCCACCTTCTGTCTAGCAGTTGCCTTTCTAGCAAATTCACCACCACTACTAATGCATGGTCTAATAAAGTACAGTTTTGTACCTACCATAAATGTAGATGTTCGAGTGCTAATACAGCTGCAGTCATAACAGATGGGTTCTTCTGCCGTCAGGCGGGTCCTCGGTTGGCCGAATTCCAAAGTCTAGGTCCGGCGTCGGTTGTCATCGCTTCTTCCCTGACGTCAATAACCAGCCAACGCCATCTTCTTCAGTTTTTCTTGCCCCAAATGTCAGGTGCCCCCAGAAAGAAGGCAATACATAAATTTATGTAGTAATGCAATGCAATATAATCACAAAAAACAGTAGCTGCAAGCAAATACACCATAAAAGAATACCCCAATCAGGTTGTAAGAGGAGGTGTTAGCCAACAGGCCTGTCCCAAGAGGGGAAGGAGGGAGGGAAACCTGGACTGCAGCTGTATTAGCACTCGAACATCTACATTTATGGTAGGTACAAAACTGTACTATGTTCATCGTGCATACAGCTGCAGTCATAACAGATGGGTAGAATCCCAAAGCTAAAAAGGGGTGGTAGGCACTAGGTGGAACTAGGAGGAGCCAGGATGACCTGCAAAACTGCAGTGGCAAAGCCTGCTCTAATTTTGGAGTATAATGGTAGGTGGTAGTGCTTGGAGAAGGTATGCACAGAACTCCAAGTGGCTGCTTCCAAAATATCTTTGGTAGGCACTCCTCTGAGGAAAGCTGCAGAGGTAGCTGTGGCCCTTGTGGAGTGAGATCTGATGCCTGCAGGTACAGCTTTACCATGAAAAGAGTAGCAAAAGCGTATGCAGTGGCCTATCCATTTTGAGATTGTCTGTTTGGAAATTGGCTTCCCTTGAGCTCCTATAGCATAGGACACAAAGAGTTGTTCTGATTTTCTGAAAGGCTTTGTTCTGTCCAAATAATAGCGCATCTGTCTGTGGATGTCCAAGGAATGTAGTAGTCTCTCCCCTTTGTTTTGAGGATTAGGGTAAAATGTAGGTAAGTGGATAGCCTGATTCAAAGCTACCCTGGATACCGCCTTTGGCATAAAGGACGGGTTGGTTCGTAAGGAAACTCTGTCCTGATGAAAAATGATGAAAGGCTGCACAGCCATGAGGGCTTGTAATTCCGATACCCTGTGAGCTGAGGTGATAGCCAGGAGGAAGGCTGTTTTCCAGGACAAATATTGCAAATCTGTTGAAGCAGCTGGCTCAAAAGGAGGCAAGGTCAGCTTTTCTAGAATGAAACTGAGGTCCCAAGCAGGTATTGGTTGTTTCCTTGGGGGTTTTATATTCTTAGCCCCTCTGAGGAACAGTCTTAAGAGAGGGTGAGAGAATAAAGGTGGATCAGTGTTGTATTCTGCAGAAATGGCTGAGGCATGGATTTTGATGGAGGAGAATGAAAGTCCACTGCTTAGCAGCTCAGCTAGATACTGTAATATTTGAGGTAAATTCAGTTTTCCAGGATTCTGGCCCTTTTTCTCATTCCAGGCACAAAACCGTTTCCATTTTGCGGAGTAAGCTTTTCTAGTAGACGGCCTTCTGGCTTCCAGAATGACTTCCTGTACTTCCTTGGAGAGGAGGGTTTGTTGTGAAGTTAAGGAATCTTCCATGCGGCCAGATTGAGTGTTTTTAGCTGACTGTGAAGAGTTTTGAAGCTGTGCCGAGTCAGAAGAAGAGGCATTAGAGGTAGGTTCCATGGTGGGGAATGCGTCAGGCTCCTCAGGAGTGGGTACCAGTGCTGTCTTGACCAGTCTGGAGCAATGAGAATCATCTTTGGTCTGTCTGCTCTGGTTTTTAATAGAACTTTGGGCAGCAGAGGAAGAGGTGGAAAGGTATAAACTGTCATTGTTGTCCAACTGAAAGAGAGAGCGTCCACTCTCCAGGCCTGTGGATGAAAAGTCCTTGAGCAGAATTTTGTCAAGTGGTGATTTTTGTGGGAGGCAAAGAGATCTATGTCTGGCCTTCCCCATGCTTGAATTCTCTCTGTAAAAACTTGAGGATGCAACTTGAATTCGTGTGGATCTGTCATATTTCTGCTTAGGTTGTCTGCCAGCGTGTTTTCTTTGCCTGGCAAGTACTGTGCTTTAAGTTCGATTTGTAATTCCAGAGCCATGTTCCAAAGTGACATGGCCAGCCTGCATAGGGGATATAGGTTCATAGGTTCATAGGTTTATACTAGGCTATCTGCCCTAAGGCATTTATAAGCCTAGCCCAAATTTTTGTGGCCTACGCCACCCCTTATATGAAAAAATACTGTGCCCATTAGTTTGTTGTGCCTCTGTCCAGCAGTGACACAGATATGATTTCCGGGGTAAACCTACGATCTCCCATCCACAGGTCTAGATTTCTCTTGAACAGAGTCAGCGAGGTGCTCTGCCTCACATGGATTTATTCCACAGCATAGGAGTCTCTGAGTGATAAATCTATCCCTCCAGCACGTCCTATTTATAGCCGTGCTAAGGTTTAAGTCGCTTGCTCTAGTGGTTTTGGTGGATTTGGATTTTTGAGGTGGAGCATGTCCATTAATTCGGGTTGGACATGGCCTTGTATGTCAGGCACATGTCACCTCTGAGCAGACGGTATGCGACTGAATAGAGCTGGAGTTTCTTCAATCTGGCAGCATATGACAGATTTTGGAGTCCCTTTATCCTTTTGGTGAGGAACTTTTGGGGTCTCTTCAATTGCTGCAGATGTCGGGTGAGATACATATCATTGGTCTGATAAGTGAAGAGTACAGGGAACAATGACCTCACTAGATCTGGATGTGAATCCCTTCATGATCAGGTGGGCATGTAGAAGGTCTTTCTAACCACTTTAGCAATGTGAGTGTCAAGAAAGGCCACTGTCAACCTGGGACCCCAGATCCCTGATAACCTCTTCTGTGCTTAGTGGATTGCCACCTATATGGTAGCTTGGGGTTACCTTGTTTTTCCTGAAGGGTATGACTATACATTTTTGGCGTTAACTTCAGGCCATGGCTCTGGCACCAGCTATCTGTTTCGTGAGTCCCTTCTGAAGGATATCCATGTCCGATGCACTTTCCACTATGGCGCCAGTTTGCAGTCGCCTGCAAACTTTGTCAGCCAAAGTCCTCCCATGTTGGCCTGTACTTCTGAGAAGTAGATGCCAAACAATAGGGGCCAAGGACCTGCCCTGTGGGACACCACTTGTGACCGCTTGGAGTCTGACACAGCGCCAGCAACTCTAACCCTGTGGGTTCTGTCCTTAAGCCAGTTTGCAACCAATCTTGTGACATATGGGTTTACATTTAAGCTGGTAGTTTTTCTACAATACCCGAGTGGGGGTTTGTGTCGAAAGCTCAAGGTCAAGGTAGGCTGTATGGACTGCCTTTCCTCATCAATGGCCTTGGTGACTGTTTCAAGAAGTCGACCAAGTTCAAAAGGCATGATCTTCCCTTGACAGCCAAACTGGGTCGGGTCCAATGTCTGCAAGTCCCCTATATCTTTGTTTATGAGCTCCATTATGATCCTCTCCATAGCTTTGCAGACTAGACTTGTTATCCTGTGGTAAGGCTGAGATTAAACAGCTGCCTTATGTGCGGTTTAATTCCTCATTTAGCTCGTGTAACACAGGCTGGGACACCATCCGTCCCATTGATGCTGTGTTTTTAGCTTTAGAGAGAGCTTTCACCTCGCATTTGAGATGTCCGGGAGGCTACACTGGCTGGGATAGTTATCTCTCCTTTAGGGGAGAGGGGTGAAGTTTGCACTGAACCTGTCTGCCAGTATGTTGGCAATGTTTGTGGGTTCAGTGATTTTTGTATCATTTTGGACTAATTCTGAGCATATCTGGGAGTTTCCACCCAGGTTCCTAACATAGCTGAAAAAGGCCTTATGATTTTCCTTTGAATCCATGGCAATTTTTCTCTCAAAATTGGCCTTAGTTGATTTTATTTTTTACTAATAATGATCAGGGGTGACTTCCCTTTTATGGATTTTGTTCTATCATGTAATAGCTTTCTCCTCTTATTGTAAAGTTTGTTAAGAATGGGTTCCTCCCTGTTTGTTTATGTACCACATTACTGTGGTGTTGTCTGTCCTTATCAATAGTTGACCTGGATGTAGAAGGTCTTTGAAAGCTATAATAGCATTTATCACTGCTAGCATTTCCTTTTGATTGATGTGAAGGGGCTTTTCTTTTTGGGACCATTTGCCCTGAATGCACCGATCTGTTATGTGCGCCCCCCAGGCGTAGTCCGAGGCGTCTGTTGTGATGACTTGATTTGCTTGAGGCTTGCAGAATGGGAGACCTGTGTTTGTTTGGCATGCTTGAGCCCACCACAGAAATTCCTTTTGAAGGCATGGAATTAGTGGTATTATTGTTTCCAAACTGTGGCTGTGTTAAGACCATAGGTTTTTCAGGTACCATTGAAGTTTCCTCATATGCAGCTCTGCACATGGGATTAGTAGAATGCAAGATGCCATGAATCCCAGAGCCTGCAGGATTTTCCTTGCAGTCAGCCTGGTGAAATTTGTTAGTTTTCTGAAGTATTGAGTTAGTTGCCCCTGTTTCTCTGGCGTGAGGTAGGCCATCTGGGTGTTTGTGTCCAAATTGGCACCCAGGAAAATTATTTTCTGAGAGATATTAGCCTTGATTTCTTTTTGTTGACTGTGTATCCCAGAGAATTCAACAACATTATTATAAAAGCCAGATGTTTCAGAAGTATGTGCTTGCTGTCCGCTTGGATCAGGCAATCATCCAAGTATGGGTATATTTGTATCCCTTGAAGTCTGCAGTAGGCAATTACTGATGCCAGGCATTTTGTGAATACTCTGGGCGCAATAGATAAGCCAAAGGGCAATGCAGAGAATTGATAATGGGTTGAACCTGCAAGAAATCTCAGGTATCTTCCGCAATCTTATTAATGAGGTTGTGAAAATTCCTTGGAATCATGACTATTACTGGGTCACTATTGATGTAAAGTCTTTATACACTAACACTGAGACCAAATGGGGACTTGAATCTATATCTAGCATGTTAGGTGAGGGACCTAGAACCAGCTTTTTGATTGGTTTATTGGAATTTTGTTTGACCCATAGTTATTTTCTGTTCAATAAAGAATACTTTTTACAAGTGAAGGGCACCGCAATGGGTGCAGCTTATGCACCATCTTATGCTGTCATTTATATGGATTCATTTAAAAAAAAGTTTATTTATTCAACTGATTTTTTCAAAAATAATGTTGTCTTGTATAAACGCTTTATTGATGATTTGATTTTTATTTGTAAGGGGGATTTGTTTGAATTCTTTGATTTTTTTGAGATATTGAATAATAATGAACAAAATCTCAATTTCTCATATGAGGTCAATAGAAATGAAATTAATTTTCTTGATGTGACTTTATTTGAAAGAGAAAATAGGATTAAATTCAAACCCTTCAAAAAGCACACATCAGTGAATATGTTTTTGCATGCAACTAGCATGCATCCCCCACATTTACTAAGAGCATTACCACATGGGGAGTTTAAAAGAATCCATAACCATACTAGCATAGATTCGGAAGTGGAAATTGAACTCAATAAAGTATATTTAAAATTATTGGACAGAGGATACAATCAAAATCATCTGTTAAGATGTTGGGATAGCATCACTGGAAAAAGCTCTATGCAACCTAGTTTAGGGGGTAATATTAACAAACCTATGAAAATGGATGAAACCAGTGAAGACATTGAGAAAATATTTTTTGTAACAAAATTTACAACTTTTTCTAACAAACTTGTATCATTAGTTAAAAAATTTGGCATCTAATAAGTGAGGATGAATCTATAGGCCAACTATTTCCACATTTTGTTACTTTTTCTTATAAGAGAGGAAAAATCTAAAAGAAATATTAAATAACAATTTAATAAATTTGGAGAGACCTATTTCTGTTAAGGTGGGCACTTTTGTTTGTGGTTCTTGTAGTGTATGTGATAAAGTCATTAATGTGAAATCTATAAATAAGGTAAATCACAGTCCTAGATATTATTTCAATTGTAAATCTACAAGTGTTGTATATATATTGGGGTGTTCCTGTATCAACATCTGGTATATAGGACAAACTAAGAGGATGGTGAGAATAAGAATACTGGAACATTTAAAAGATATAAGGAATTCTAATGAATCCAGTCCAGTTGCGAAACATTTTATTGATAAACATGGTGGTTGCCCTAACACTTTAAGATTTAGTGTTTTGGGGAAACCTTTTGTTCAAAGGGGAGATAATATAGTAAATAAATTATTAGAGCTAGAAACTAGAATGATATTAAAATTTAATACTTTGAAACCAAATGGTTTAAATCAGGAATTGGGTATTTAAAATTATTTTCAGCATTATTATATGATATTGTGTATTTATACTATTTATTTCACACATACATACATAATTCAAATAATTAATTCACAAAAATATATATACACATATTATAATATTTATTTGTGTGTTAAAGTATATTTTTATGTTAATATGTTCATCATTTATTAATTTATATGCATAGACAATTTTATATAAAACAAATGAATTCTGAAAATGTTTTTCTAAGGTCACTTTAAATAATGTTTATTCCTTTATTAAATTGAAACTTTAATTGATTAATTAATTAATTGTTTCTAATCAAATGGTATAAAATGTATTGCCATGGTGGACTAAAATGTGATCCTTGAAGGCGCCTCGCCGAGGTACCAGATCGCTGGAGTAATAAAGGAATTACTGGTGAAGTACTGGCTGATTGGTGTGTATTTATATCTTCTGCAATTTTGTCTGATTGGGACATGCAGGTATGCCTCCTTGAGGTCCAATGTTACCAGCCAAGACTCCTTGCCCAGCATGGGAAGAAGCTGCTGTACTGTGAGCATCTTGAATTTTGGTATGGTAAGAATGTGTTTAGGATGGATAGGTCCAAAATAGGTCTCCAATCTGAATAGCTTTCATGTCCATGAGATCTGAAATTTGTCTTTGTGCCTCTGCCCTTTGATTGTTTGGCAGGTTTGGCATGCTCTCAGGAATTTGTAGCCTCTGTTTATAATGTCCAGGATCCATTTGTCTTTGTGACAATATGCCAATTTTTAATAATGCCAGTTTTCCACCTGCTGCCATTTAAGCCTTGCTTGGCATGGGAAAGTCATTGGGTTTGCTTTCTGAATGGCTGCGAACTATCCTCACCACCTCTTTGTGTAGGAGCTTGCCATTGTCTGCCTCCTTTGGGGTCTGTCGGAAAGGACTAATTTTTGGAAGGCCAATTTCTACTGAAACGTGGAGGTTGTATTCACTGTTTGCATTGATTTAGACTTTTCCTCCATTTTCTTTAATACCTCCTCAGCTTTAACACCAAATAATACATCCTTTGTAGAGGGGCATCTAGTAATTTAGCTGAGAGGTATTAGCCTTGATTTCTTTTCGTTGACTGTGTATCCCAGAGAATTCAACAACATTATTATAAAAGCCAGATGTTTCAGAAGTATGTGCTTGCTGTCCGCTTGGATCAGGCAATCATCCAAGTATGGGTATATTTGTATCCCTTGAAGTCTGCAGTAGGCAATTACTGATGCCAGGCATTTTGTGAATACTCTGGGCACAGTAGATAAGCCAAAGGGCAATGCAGAGAATTGATAATGGGTTGAACCTGCAAGAAATCTGAGGTATCTTCCGCAATCTTATTAATGAGGTTGTGAAAATTCCTTGGAATCATGACTATTACTGGGTCACTATTGATGTAAAGTCTTTATACACTAACATTGAGACCAAATGGGGACTTGAATCTATATCTAGCATGTTAGGTGAGGGACCTAGAACCAGCTTTTTGATTGGTTTATTGGAATTTTGTTTGACCCATAGTTATTTTCTGTTCAATAAAGAATACTTTTTACAAGTGAAGGGCACCGCAATGGGTGCAGCTTATGCACCATCTTATGCTGTCATTTATATGGATTCATTTAAAAAAAAGTTTATTTATTCAACTGATTTTTTCAAAAATAATGTGGTCTTGTATAAACGCTTTATTGATGATTTGATTTTTATTTGTAAGGGGGATTTGTTTGAATTCTTTGATTTTTTTGAGATATTGAATAATAATGAACAAAATCTCAATTTCTCATATGAGGTCAATAGAAATGAAATTAATTTTCTTGATGTGACTTTATTTGAAAGAGAAAATAGGATTAAATTCAAACCCTTCAAAAGCACATATCAGTGAATATGTTTTTGCATGCAACTAGCATGCATCCCACATTTACTAAGAGCATTACCACATGGGAGATTAAAAGAATCCATAACCATACTAGCATAGATTTTGAAGTGGAAATTGAACTCAATAAAGTATATTTAAAATTATTGGACAGAGGATACAATCAAAATCATCTGTTAAGATGTTGGGATAGCATCACTGGAAAAAGCTCTATGCAACCTAGTTTAGGGGGTAATATTAACAAACCTATGAAAATGGATGAAACCAGTGAAGACATTGAGAAAATATTTTTTGTAACAAAATTTACAACTTTTTCTAACAAACTTGTATCATTAGTTAAAAAAATTTGGCATCTAATAAGTGAGGATGAATCTATAGGCCAACTATTTCCACATTTTGTTACTTTTTCTTATAAGAGAGGAAAAAATCTAAAAGAAATATTAAATAACAATTTAATAAATTTGGAGAGACCTATTTCTGTTAAGGTGGGCACTTTTGTTTGTGGTTCTTGTAGTGTATGTGATAAAGTCATTAATGTGAAATCTATAAATAAGGTAAATCACAGTCCTAGATATTATTTCAATTGTAAATCTACAAGTGTTGTATATATATTGGGGTGTTCCTGTATCAACATCTGGTATATAGGACAAACTAAGAGGATGGTGAGAATAAGAATACTGGAACATTTAAAAGATATAAGGAATTCTAATGAATCCAGTCCAGTTGCAAAACATTTCATTGATAAACATGGTGGTTGCCCTAACACTTTAAGATTTAGTGTTTTGGGGAAACCTTTTGTTCAAAGGGGAGATAATATAGTAAATAAATTATTAGAGCTAGAAACTAGAATGATATTAAAATTTAATACTTTAAAACCAAATGGCTTAAATCAGGAATTGGGTATTTAAAAACTATTTTCAGCATTATTATATGACATTGTGTATTTATATTATTTATTCACATATATACATATACAATTTAAATAATTAATTACAAAAATATATATACACATATTATAATATTTATTTGTGTGTTAAAGTATATTTTTTATGTTAATATGTTCATCATTTATTAATTTATATGCATAGACAATTTTATATAAAACAAATGAATTCTGAAAATGTTTTTTCTAAGGTCACTTTAAATAATGTTTATTCCTTTATTAAATTGAAACTTTAATTGATTAATTAATTAATTGTTTCTAATCAAATGGTATAAAATGTATTGCCATGGTGGACTAAAATGTGATCCTTGAAGGCGAACTGCCGAGGTACCAGATCGTTGGAGTAATAAAGGAATTACTGGTGAAGTACTGGCTGATTGGTGTGTATTTATATCTTCTGCAATTTTGTCTGATTGGGACATGCAGGTATGCCTCCTTGAGGTCCAATGTTACCAGCCAAGACTCCTTGCCCAGCATGGGAAGAAGCTGCTGTACTGTGAGCATCTTGAATTTTGGTACGAGTAAGAATGTGTTTAGGATGGATAGGTCCAAAATAGGTCTCCAATCTTTTCCCTTCCTTGGTACCAAGAATAGTCTGGAATAAAAACCTTGACCTTGTTCTTGAGTAAGTACCTCTTGAATAGCTTTCATGTCCATGAGATCTGAAATTTGTCTTTGTGCCTCTGCCCTTTGATTGTTTGGCAGGTTTGGCATGCCTCTCATTTTTGGAAGGGTGTGAAAATGGAATTTGTAGCCTCTGTTTATAATGTCCAGGATCCATTTGTCTTTTGTGACAATATGCCAATTTTTCGAAAATAATGCCAGTTTTCCACCTAAGGTTGCTGCCATTTAAGCCTTGCTTGGCATGCAAAGGGGAAAGTCATTGGGTTTGCTTTCTGAATGGCTGCGAACTATCCTCACCACCTCTTTGTGTAGGAGCTTGCCATTGTCTGCCTCTAAACGATCCTTGAGATTGCCCTCTGCCCCTCGGGCGCCTGTATCTCCCTCTTTGGGGTCTGTCCGTGGCTGGAAAGGACTAATTTTTGGAAGGCCAATTTCTACTGAAACGTGGAGGTTGTACCTGTAGAAAATCTTTCACTGTTTGCATTGATTTAGACTTTTCCTCCATTTTCTTTAATACCTCCTCAGCTTTAACACCAAATAATACATCCTTTTGTAGAGGGGCATCTAGTAATTTAGCTTTGACTTGATCTGGTAAGGTTTGCTCCTTGAGCCAGGCATGTCTATGTATGACTGATCCTGTAACAGCAGCTCTACATGAAGCCTCTAGGGCATCAAAACCACATTGCAAGGTATGTTTACCCACTTGTTCTGCACTATGCATCAAATCCTGCAACTCCTTCAAGTCTGGTTGTTCAGGTTGTGACATTTTGCTTCTCAACTGTGATAACAGAAACTGTTGGTACTTTAACATATGGAACTGGCAGTTTAATGCCCTCATGGTTAAGGTGGCCGAGGTGTATACCTTTTTTCCCCACCTTTCTAAAGATCCCCACCTTTCTAAAGATCTGGAATCTCTCTCAGAAGGTAATGGATTTTTAGCAGTGGAGGCCGTAATCCCTTTGGGGCCCTGTGATATAGTTTCTGGGTCAGCCGCATGGCTTTTGTATAAAAATTGGTGAGAGTCAGGAACCTGGTAGTACCTGTCAGGCTTGACTGGGGCTGGAGGTAGAGAGTCTGGGTTAAGGCAGGCCTCCGAATACACATCTAGTATGTCTAAGACAGGAGGTATAGCCAGAGGCCTGTGCTGAGGTAGCAAGAAAAAATCCCTAAGCCTTTTCTTGGAGTCTGAGTACTCTTGGCCTTCCCAGTGGAAGTGTTCCCTCAAGGTATGCAAGGTTTCCCCAAATGAGCAATCCTCTGGGGGGGGAGACAGAGGGAATGGACTCCTCTGCATCAGAATCTTCAAAAGGGGAGTAAGAATGTTCCTGTTCATCAGAGTGCTCTGAAATAATGGAGGCCTGGTCTGAGGAGGGGGATTCTTCCTCCACTCTGGGCCTTTAGTCCGGGGGGGGGGGTTGAGAACCCCTGATAAGAGTAATTAAATCCTCAGCCATTTTAAGCATCTGTTTTTTAGGCATGGGACCTGGAGAAGGGCCCTGTGCAGCTGGTCTCTTAGAATGCATGGCAGCTTTAGACTTAGTGAAAGCCTTGATGGAGAAAGAGGAGGAAGGTCTGAAGACACCTTGAGAGGAGGCAGACCTGTCTACATTTTGAGTTTCACCACCAAGAGTGGCTTCGGTATCTGTAGTCGGAGTTTGGGCCGAGGAGCCTGCGACCTCGGGCACAGTAGACACCGCCAATGAAGTGTCGGTAGGCAGGGGCTGCGTAGGCGCCTTGCTGAGAACCGGACCACCTGTAGTCGGCTTTGGCGTGGTGTCGGTAGAGGTCGCGGACCTCGTGTGTCGGTCCTTATCTTTGCATTTTTTAGACAAAACTGGAGTCGGCGTATCCGACGACATAATGTAGTTACATTTTTTGCCAAAATAGTGTTGGGCGAACTCCGCCCGACGCTTAATGGTGCGTTTGTTGAAAGTAGCACAAAAACGACAGACCGAGACGTCGTGGTCTGGGCCTAAGCAAGGAATGCAGAGGGAATGAAAATCCTTATGTGGTATTTGCTTCCCACATGAAATACAATTATTAACTTTGTCTGACATCGGTCTGAGGCAAGAAAAGTTTCCCCAACAGGGTACTTAGCTTTCAAGAAGACTTCGGTTGCAAAGTTTTCGTAATTTCAGGAGTTGGCCGACCAGTACTTGCGAACTACTTCTGCTTCGGGCACCGCGCGGCAAGAAAGACTGAAAAAGATGTCGTTGGCTGGTTCTTTTATACCCCTGTCGCACTGACATCAGGGAAGAAGCAACGACAACCGACGCCGGACCTAGACTTTGGAATTCGGCCGACCGAGGACCCGCCTGACGGCAGAAGAACCCATCTGTTATGACTACAGCTGTATGCACGATGAACATCCAGTTCTACACCACCTCCATCACTCCAACTCCACCTACGTCTTGTGCCAAAATGAAACACTCAAACCATACCAGCCCTAATTCTTCTACTGGCATGAAGACCTCAGTTTATTCCTTTTACTTTTTTGTTTTCCCTCATCCTCCTACATAAAGCTAATAATCTAATCTCCTATAATTCTGCTACTGTTCATTTTATATTATTTTATTCTTCTCTTCTTTACCATCCAGCCAATCTAATTCATCTATCAGTGTCAGGTTGAAAGATCACAATTGTAGAGATCCAAAAAAAGCCAGCACCACCAAGGACACAAATTTCAGATAAAAATTTTTAATAAGTATATGTATCAGACCGGTTTCGGCATATAGCCTTCATCAGTGACATATCATACTGATAAATAGTTGACATATACATAAATAACTTCCTGTGATCTCACCCCCCCCCATACTTTTACGTTCCTTCCTCACACCTCCATCAAATTCATAGAGATCAATGCAAGTCAATATCACTTCTTCTTACGGTTTCAGAATACACTGCCATCTCTTTTTCTGAGTCCTAAGCTCTTTATATCTCACCTTTATTTCCTTCAGCAAAGCATCTGTTGTCTCTCTTTTATACTTTTACTTGATATGTATCCCTCTTAAGAGGATGTGTAATCCCCTTAAACATTTTATGTAATCACTTTTACAGTAAACTTCAAATCATTACAGTATGAATATAATATCCTCAGAATCAGTGATCAGCCTTTTGTGCAGTAGCTGAGTACAGTCCACCAAAATGTAATATCTGCCAATTATACCTTCACTTATCCTTCAGAAGACCACAACAACCTACATCTCTGTTCACTTGCAGTAATTTTTCCCCAGTAATCCTACATTTTATCATGTCATCCTCCTGTTGCTCCTATGATTATCGTCATCTCTTGAACATCTTCTCTTATTAATTTGCAGACTATTATCATAATACATTTTTGTAGTAGTACCATAGTCAAACATAGCTAAACAAGTATATAACAAGTATCCAATATGAAAATACGCAGGCATATTTACAAATCCCTTTATGATTCAAACTCAAACTTCCCTTTACCCATAATCCCTACTACCAAGCACACACTGAAAGAAGGAAAACCTAAGATCATTTTGTATCAGGATCAATAACTGAACCCCTAAAGTCAGTTCTGAGGCACTATTCAGGTTGAATTCCACACATTTCATTTTTTAGAAATGTAAACTGGTTAAAATTATAACAGGCTCAGTTAAATTCAGTACCCCATAACAAAAAACTTTTTCTTTCCTTTGCGCGACATGATTACATCCCAGTGTGGTCCTCTTGGGAGGTAACTGGGGGCTCCCAGCGGCCACAGGTTTCACAGATGCCTAATGCCGGCTATGCATTTAGTTTGTCAGAACAGAGAATTCTATTAAAAAAAATACCAGATGTTCCAGGCATAAAAGTCCATCTCAAGATGTACATTGCTTACGTGTAAGCAGTCCCTCTGTATCAGTGAACAGACTGGGAGAATTTGAAAATGAGAATGACAGTTCTCCTGTAAGGTTCTACCACAAAAAGCTGGACAATGACTGGGCTTGTGCACGCCTGAACACACCTAAAACAGGTTATGCTGCACACTTTTTGGCAGGAGTATATCTCCCGCTTCAGTCCTTCTGCCCACAGCTACACTTCCAGGCCATCCCCCAAATAACCATGTTAGATAGTCAACTGGCTCACAGACAGGACACAGGAAGTTAAAATAGGGGAGCCACCTATACAAAGTTGCCAGTCACAAGTGTAGTCCCACCTATACAAAGTGGCCAGTCACAAGTGTAGTCCCTCAAGGATCAGTCCTTGGACAGGAGCTTTTTGGCATTTACTTCTCAGAAGTCAAGGCCAATGTCGGTGATCTTTGGCTGACTAAATTTGCAGATAATTGCAAATTAGGATGTGTCATCAAATCTCACACTGACACAAATGTTCTCCAGGAGGGGCAGACAGACAAACAACTGGTGTCAGAGCCATGGACTAAAACTAAATACCAAGAAATGCATAATAGTATCCTTTGGGAAGTCATCCATCCCTGGTAGCTATCATACTGACAAACACACCCTTTAGAGTTGACCCAGTAGTCAGGGATGTAGGGACGCAGATAGTAATGTAGCCTTTGACTATCACATGTCTACGATGGTGAGGAAATCATTCTATGTTGTGCAACTTATAAATAAAGGTATGGCATCTAAGACCAAGGAAGTCATTGTTCCACTGCATTCGACATTCATCAGACCTATCGTTGAGTACAATGCCCCCTTTGGTATGTACCTATGCTGGCATATCCAACAACTGAAACATCCACAGATGTTCCTCACTAAAAGAATACAGGGCATCAGTAAAATGTCCTATGCAGACTGCCTCGAGGCCCTAATTCCTGTACTCGGTCTCCTACAGGTTTCTGAGGGGAGATCTATGCCTGGCATACAGGGCATTGTCAGAACGCACTCTGATGGACCTCCTGCATATCCACAAAACAAACAGCACCAGAATTACCAATTCTAAAGACTTAAACCTTGCCTGTGATATAAATAGAACGTGTTGGAGAGACAGGTATGTATCCCAGAGACTACCCGTCTATGGAACAGGCTCCCCATCCATGTGAAGCAGAGTTCCTCCCTAACCCAATTCAAGTGCAACTTGGAAAATTGGATGGGAAACCATAAATTCATCCCTGGTTTGGCAACTATGTCTCTAATGGACACAGGCAACTTGCAAATGGTTCATCTCCCAGGCCCATGCTTAGTTATCAAGGGTACCAAAACTTGTCAGAGATTTGGGATGCATGGCTAGGCTTAAAAAGGCCCTTGTGGTCATTAGCCTAGTAAACACCTATGTAGCAATAGTCTTAACAGCACTCTCCTAGGAATAGGCAAGCTAGTGTAAGCCACTAATTCCAATTTCTTCCTACCGATGTTCTTCCAGTGCCTGCAACACTAGATGAACCATGGTGGTCAATAGATCACACTTCTATGAAATAGAGCAGGCTACTATTTTATCATCTTTTTGCTCCATGTCATGTGACACATACAGACAGAAGAACAAATTACAGAAAATTACAGTTCTGGAATTCAGGAATGCAAGTACTTAATCCTGGGCACTCATTTGGGTCAAATACAAACAGAAAGATTAAAATGTAAATAAATAAAATATATTATGCAGGGGTTAGGTCCTAAAGAAACAGCACGTGAATACAAGTACGACAACATAAAAAGGCAGATGGTAGGAATTAAGCTCCAGTACAAACACACAGCAAACAAACAAGGCAGCTATGTGTCTGTTTAGATGGTTGTATAATTTTAACTAGAAAATAAAGAGCCCAGCGATAAAAAGAAGTTATGTACCTACCATAACGTTCCATGTTAGTTGTCTTCTTCTCGCCTTCTTTCTTGCTGGTTGGGTTCGGAGCCGATCCTCGGCTCCGACTTGGCCATCTTCAAAAGCTCAAGAACTGCATACTGGCTCAAGGCCACTCCATATCCCATGATGCCTGGCGCTAGATACCCAGATCTCGTTTGGTAAGTCTAACTGCAGACATAATAAGGAAAGGATCCTATCCTGGAATATATAAAACCTCCAGAGAGGCTACTAGACAAAAAAGAATAGCCAGAGAAGACTCAGCCAGTGAATAACCATAAGGAACTCTTCTTGGTCTACAAGGATAGGGGGATGGAGGGTGGGTACGCAAGAAAGAGAAGGCGAGAAGAAGACAACTAACATGGAACGCTATGGTAGGTACTTAACTTCTTTATGTTAAGTTGTCTATCTCGCCTTCATTCTTGCTGGTTGGGACAGCATCCCTAGCACCTAAAATCCTGGGTGGCTCATTGGAACTAATTCTTCAGAACAGTGGAACCAAAATCTGCTCTGTTTCTGGAAAACACATCCAACTTATAATGCGAAATGAAAGTATGTGGGTTGGCCCACGTAGCCACAGCACAAATAGATTCAATGGGCAACCTAGCCTGAATGGCCACAGAAGTGGCTAAAGCTCTGGTGGAGTGACATTTTGGTTTAACAGGCAATTTTTTATTCCTCAGTTGATAGACAAATGTGATGACAGAAGTCAACCACCTGGACAAGGTTACTTTTGAGACTGGAAGACCTTGTTTGCCTTTAGCATAAGAAAGGAAAAGTTGATCTGATTTTCTGATGTCCTTAGTTCTATGTAAATAAAAGCGTAGTTGCCTGTGAACATCTAACTGATGCTGTTTATAGTCCATCCTGTTGGAGTGGTTGGGAAAAAACACAGGGAGGTCTATGGACTGATTCAAGTTATTTTCTGAAGAGACCTTAGGAAGAAAGGAAGGATTTGTCCTGAGAGCAACCCTATCATTGTGGAACACTAGGTACGGAGGACGGGAACAAAGAGCCTGCAGTTCCGAAACTTTTCTGGCTGAAGTAATGGCTACCAGAAAGAGTTTTCCATGATAAAAACTTCAGGGAACAAGAAGCTGCAGGGTCGAAGGGAGGCAATATTAGAGAAGCTAAAATCAAATTTAGGTCCCACGGAGGTGGGGGATCTCTCACTGGAGGCCTGAGTAGAGAGGTACCTTTGAGAAAGGCTTTACACAGCTTGTGCAACACGATATTATTTCCCGACAGGCCAATGTGAAAATTTGAAATTGCAGCTAACTGAACTCTAATTGTAGCGGAAGCGGACCCAGAATGGAAGAGTTCCGCAAGAAAATCCAAAATGTAGTGTATAGGGGCTGAAAAGGGGTCTACACTCAGTCTCTGCCCAGGAAGAAAAACGTTTCCACTTACTAGCGCAAGTTTTTCTACTGGTAGACTTGTGTGATGATAAAATAATTTCCCGCACAGACGGGGAGATATCTGGAAGCCTGGCTAAGGCTGGAAGTGAAGCAACCAAGCAGTGAGCTGGAGAGATTGCAGGGATTGGTGCAGCCTGCCCGATTGATGGATCAGAAGGTCTGAAACTGGGTCCAGAGTTCAAGGCTGCTCGATAAGATGATGATGCAGGAACGGGAACCATATTTGTCGAGGCCAGTAAGGAGCAATGAGGATCATTCTGCAGCCCAAAACAGTAGCTTTCTGTATCAGTTTTGGAATAAGGGGAAACTGAGGGAATGCATAAAGAAGTCCCTGAGGCCAATCATGGACTAGAGCATCTCTGGGGGAATGTCCAGGAAGTGGAAGGAGAGAGAAGAATTTGTTGCACTTGCTGTTGAAGGGGGTGGCAAAAAGGTCGCAGCAAGGTTGGCCCCATTTGCGGAATATTTGGTCCGCAACTACTTGATTCAGAGACCACTCGTGAGGTATGAGAATTGCTCTGCTCAGCCTGTCTGCTATGACGTTGGACTTCCCAGGGATGTGCATTGCAACCAGAAAACGTTGGGAAGAGATCGCCTACTGCCAGAGTCTGAGTGCTTCTCGACATATGGGGTAGGACTTGGTTCCGCCCTGCTTGTTGATGTATCACACTACTGACATATTGTTCGTTTGAACTGCAATGGTCCTGGTAGGAAGAGAGTCCTGTAGAGCTTGCAACGCTAGAAGCACGGCCCTCATCTCCAAGACGTTTCTATTGCAGTTGGTACTTGTGAGGTTGCCAGGTGCCTTGGTCTGTCCTGCCCTGATAATGCCCCCCCCCCACACCCGATCAGGGAAGCATCCGTGGTAACCGTAGCAACTGGTGGGGGAAGTACAAATGGTCTGCCTAGGGGTACTGATGTGGAGATCACCCACCATGCAAGGTGCTTTTTGCATGCTTCTGTGATCATAATCATGTGAGACAAGGAAAGCTGCTGGAAGGACCATTGGGTGAAAAGCAGCCATGGAGGATCCTCATGTGAAAACGAGCTAGAGGAACAAGTATGATAGCTGCTGCCATGAGACCTAGAGTTTGGAGGACGAACCTGGCTTGAATTCTCTTGCATGCCAATAAGACCTGTACATGTTGACGAATCACTAATACCCTGTCTGGTGGAAGGCTCGCTGACATGTCTTTTGTATTTAAATTTGCGCCTATAAAGGTGATAGACTGACAGGGCGACAATGCAGACTTTTTGAAATTTATTGAGATACCTAGTCTGGAGCAAGTGTCGATAGTGAAGTCTCTGGCTCGCAGAAGGTGATGCTTGGTGGTAGCAGTAAGGAGCCAGTTGTCTAGATATGGAAACACCTGGAATCCTTGCTGTCTCAGGTGAGCGGTAACTACTGCCATGCATTTGGTGAACACCCGGGGGGGCTGTGGTGAGACCAAAGGGCAGAGCTCTGAATTGGTAATCGCTGGCTCCCAGCCGGAACTGGAGGAATCTTCTGGAGCGTCTGTCCATTTTGACATGGTAGTACACGTCCTGAACATCTACAGAGCACATCCAATTCTCCTGACCCAGAAAGGGCATAATGGACTGCAGCGTGGCCATCTGAAACTTGTTTCTTTGTACAGACTTGTTCAGTCTGCTGAGATCCAGAATGGGTCTCCAGTCCCCTGTCTTTTTTGGTACCAAAAAGAACCTCGAGTAAATTCCGGATCCTTGCTGGTCTCCTGGGACGTGCTGGATGGCTCTTTTTCGTAGCAGTTATGAAATTTCTTATACTGCTTGGTCCCTTAGATTGGGTGGAACATCTGGACTTGTATGATTTTACGGGAGTGCGAATGGAGGGTATTCTGTAGCCTCCGGATATAACTGACCGTACCCATTTGTCATGAGTTATATGTCTTGCCAGGCTCTTGGGTACAGTGATAATCTTCCCCCGACTGCCTCCGGAGGTGAGCAGTTGGGCAACCCTTCAGGGATGGTGGGAGGGCTTCTCCGAGAAGGATTCTCTGCTGCCCTGGTTTTGCAGACACCCTCTGCCACGAGGGCGGTGTCTATTATTGTTCCCTCCTCTGCCCCTGGATGGGAACTCACCACGTGTGTCCGGCAAGGCTCCCTGAGATTTCCAGAATCACATCTTTCCACTCTTCTGACCTTTGGGATATGGTCTGGAAGGAGTGGAAAAACGAACTCCCACGACAGAGAGTGTCTTGCCTTCTTGTTCACACCTAGTAAGGGTGTCCTTCACCTGTGATCCAAAAAGAGAGGAACCATCAAAGGGGGTGTTGGTGAAAGACACTCTGAAAGGTTCCGCAAAGTTACATAGCCGCATCCAAGTGTGTCTCCTTAGAGCAACACCTGTACCTGCGGCTCTACTCGCACTATCAGCTGCATAAGAAATGAACCTCATGGAGGAGTTCACCACTGAATTAAGAGTCGCCAGCTGGGAGGCTGCCTTAGCCCTGGCCCCCTCAGCTGATGGATCTTGGAGGGTATTTCCGAGCTCCTTAAGGAGATCCCTTTGAAGGCGGGTACAGTGGCACAAGTAATTCAAAGATCTCATAGAAAAGGTCGCTGAAGAGAACATCCGCTTCCCGTATCTGTCCATCATCCTGGACTCCTTGTTAGGGGGATGGATAGATGAAGAAGTTTCAGCTAACTCCTTCGTGGCTGCCGCTACCACCACAGCATCAACAGGGACACCTTTGATCAAAAATTGTTTATCCTATGGTGCCGTTATGAATTTAGCAGATCTTCTGGGGGTGGGTTCCACTGTGTCTGGAGCTGACCACTCCTTTCGAGCCACCACGGACATGAGTGGGTAGAAAGGCGGAGACACCCAGGAGGTGGAAGGTCGGGAACCAAATGCGTCCAGGTATACCGACTCATCCTCGGAGGGGCTTAGAGTAGTCCAGTTCCCCCTCTGCCTAAGCATCTCAAGGATGTCTGAAAAGGAGACATCTTCAGAAGGGGATCTCGGGGACCCTTCCGAATCCTCTAAGTCGGTATCTGACGTGACAGACTCAGGGGAGTCAAACATGCTTCCTCTTGCATTTCCTCTTATGAGGTGGCTCCTCTGAATGATCAGGGGAGGCCTCGGAAGAGGAAGATGCACCCAATGGGGTGCCCTGGAAAGTTGGTTCCCCACACTTGGGGTCTGGAGGAGGAACAGAGGCAGATGCAGGCACCATAGTGGGAGGAGCCAGTGGGTATGATCGTGGAGCTGACTCAGGAGCCAGCATGCTCCTCATGACCTCGAAGGCATCCCTGCTTGGACGCAGAAAAGGCTCCGGTTCCGAGGAGACCGGAATCCCTCTCTGCACCGAGGGGGACGGCTCCGAAGCCGATGTAGGAGCCGAGCTCACCTGCGCCGAAGCTCCGAGAGGGAGAATGGGGTCGGACAAGGGTCTGATGCCACTCGCCCCATCGGAGCCGACGAGGGAGTCTCGGCACCCAGATCCTTCCAAGGACGGTACCAAAGAAGTGATAGGAGCCGACGATGGAACTGAAGCAGAAGGTATCGGTGCCGACAGTTCCACGACTCGAACCCCAACAAACTCTGGCTCCGAGCTTAAGGAAGGAGTCAGAGGTGGAATAACAGCAGATATGGATGGAATCGACACCTGATGAGGGGGGCTGGGCAATATTTTTGCTAGGGCCTGCGATTTTGAGAGCCTACTGACCACTCTCTCCACATCATGATCAGATAGTCTTGAGGACCGAGAAGAGTGGGATCGATGACTATGCTCCAATTGGAGCAAAGACGACCTCGGAGCAGAGCGTATCGACTCCAGAGAGGGAGACCTAGATCTCTTTCGACTCCCAGTCGGCTCTGAAGGGGAATCAGAGCCAACTGGGAGGCAGGTAACTCAGTTCCAGCCGGAACTGAGGCTGAAGAAACAGCTTCACCCATCAACAGCTCCGAACTGGGAGCTGAAGATTTTGGTGGTTTAGAGGCCTTCACGGGCTGAGACTTTGCCGGTGAATCCTGCTTGAGTAATCCATGTAGAATTAACTTATTTTTACGCTCCTGCAGGACTCTTGGGCTGAAGGCATGGCAAACCGAACAAGAGTCCTGCAGGTGCACGGCGCCGAGACAATAGACACAAGAAGTGTGACCATCTGTCAGAGACATCTTCTGACAGCATGAATCACACGTTTTAAACCCGGACGCTTTGGTATCCTTGGACATACTTAAAAAGGGATACCACACAAACTACACTGGTATAACAATTTAAGTATAGTAACTATAAAAAGGCACACACACACAAAGTTACCACACCCAAAAAACAGTGAAGGATACACACTATAGTCGAACTAAAGAAGACTAAACTAAGTACATACTAAGATGTATAATATATATATATATATATATATATATATATATATATATATATATATATATATATATTTTTTTTTTTTTTTTAGAAAATAGGTTAGCCTCTAACTTAAATGGCTACTACTTCAGAAAAGAGAGAGAGGGTGAGGGGAAAACTAACTAAAACGAGTTTTCTGAGGGGATAGGGGAAGTTTGAAAAAGAAAACTACAAGTATCTATATATCTAAGGATTAACTAGTCTAAACAAACTACACTAACGAGCTATCAATAATGATCAAAAAATGATTAAATAATGAAAATATATGACCTGAGCCAGTAGACAACCTCGCAGCAGAAGCAGCAAACGAGATCTGGGTATATAGCACCAGGCATCATGGGATATGGGGTAGCCTTGAGCCAGTATACAGCTTTCGAGCTTTTGAAGATGGCCGAGTCGGAGCCGAAGATCGGCTCCGAACCCAACCAGCAAGAATGAAGGGAAGGGCGAGATAGACAACTTAACATCATTAGTTTATAAGCTAGCAAACTGGTAATAGAAGTAGCTTCTAGGGAGTTAAGAGTTGCAGCATAATTACTCTGATGTAAAAGGGACTCTTAAAAATCTCCACTGCATTATCACTTCAAAAAATAAAAAGTTAAGCCCTGTCATAAAGTTTAAGACTAAGTTAACAAGCAGAGAAAGAACAGAAAGTCAGAGAGAGAGAGAGAGAATCAAGCTGTCAAAAATGTAAGGAGGGCAACATACACCATGGTCAAGACTTTGTGATGGCAAGTGATTAGTAATACTACAATATCCACCCTCTCATACAGTTACTCAATTGTTAGGTTTCTTTTCTCCCTACAAAATGGTTTCAGCACTGTGTAGGTACCAGAGACCTGCTTGTACTTTTTAACAAGTACAGTTGTGTACACTTACCATAAATGTAGATGTTTGAGTGTATTCACTGTTGCAGTCATCACACTTGGGTTATCTGCCTTCAGGTAGCCCTCAGTTGGCCCGAATATCAGAGACTTAGTATTTCTGTGTTGGCTGCTGTCAGTCCAGGACTTACGTCAGGGGAATAAAAATAGGCAGCCGATGCCATTACATCAGTTTTTCTTGCCCCAAATGTCAGGAGCCCCCCAAAAAGGGAGCTAAATTATGGTGGGGGAAAACACCACCTGTAAAAAGCAAATACCAATACCAAAACCCCAGAAGGGGTGGGTAATAGGCATAGTGAGGAGAGAGAAATGGAAAGCCAGGGTGCTGGGAGGGAGGGAAACTAGGACTGCAACACTGAATTCATTCAAACATCTACATTTATGGTAAGTGTACACAACTGTACTATGTTCTTCGTGTTTCACTGTTGCAGTCATCATACTTGGGTGGATTCCCAAACCTGAAGAAGGGTGGAGGCAGTCAGGAAGAATTAGGGTTGGCTAGTATGCCTTGCAGGACTGCTGTAGCAAAACCTGCTCTGGATTTGGAAAAGATAGGCAGGTGGTAATGCTTGGTGAAGGTGTGTACAGAACTCCAGGTAGCAGATTCCAGGATGTCCCTGGTAGGGACTCCCCTGAGAAATGCTGTAGAGGTAGATGCTGCCCTATTGGAATGTGTTCTGTCCCCCTGAGGGGTTGGTTTCCCATGGGGCTTGTAGCAGAAATGGATGCAGGGTGCTATCCATTTCGAAATAGTTTTGAAATGGCCTTGCCCTCTGCCCCTGTTGCAAAGCTGACAAATAACTGGTCAGATTCCCTGAAGGGCTTAGTCCTATCAAGGTAGAATATGAGCTGCCTGTGCACGTCCAAGGAGTGCAGGATCCTTTCCCCCTTTATTTTGAGGATTGGGGAGGAAGGTTGGGAAATGGATGGGCTGGTTGAGAGCCACACTGGACACCACCTTAGGCATAAAGGAAGGGTTAGTCCTGAGAGAAACCCTGTCAGCATGGCAACTGATGAAGAGTTCCACAGCCATCAGTGCTTGTAGCTCAGACACTCTTCTAGCTAAAGTGAAGGCTAGAAGCAAGGCTGTTTTCCAAGAGAGGAATTTTAACTCTGTGACACTGCAGGTTCAAAAGGGGGAAGCATGAGCTTTTCCAGTACAAAGTTGAGGTCCCAAGCAGGTATGGGTGCTCTCCTTGGTGGACTTAAGTTGTTTGCCCCTCTCAGTAGCTGTTTGATCAGAGGGTACGAGAAGAGAGGTGGCTCAGTGTTGTAATGAGCAGAAATGGCTGAGGCATGTATCTTAATGGGAGGAGAAGGACAGACCTTTTTGGAGTACATCTGCCAAGTAATCCAGGATTAGAGGCAGGGAGGGCACGGTTGTGTCCTTTCCTTTGGAATGATCCATGAGCAGAACCTTTTCCACTTATCAGCATAGGATTTTCTTGTACTGGGTCTTCTGGCTTCAGGAATGACGTCCAGCACCTGTTTGCTTAGGGATGCTGGTGGAGAATTCAAGGAATAAGCCAGGCTGCAAGATTTAGGGTTTGCAGTTGTAGATGCAAAATCTGTCCCGCCTGCTGAGATAGGAGGGTTGGGGTCTGGTGTAGGTGCCAAGGTGGCTGCGCAGGAGTGGGTACCAGTGCTGGTGTGGCCAGTCCAGGGCAATCAGAATTGTCCTTGGCCCGTCTTGTTTGATCTTGAGTAATACTCTTGAGAGAAGGGGCAGAGGGGAAAAGGCATAGATTGACAGCTTTTCCCATTGAAAGGATCTACATCCACTTTCCAGGCCCTGCTGTGAGGATTTCCTGATGCAGAATTTACTGAGCTGGTGGTTGTAGGAGGAGGCAAAGAATACTGCCCCTGGGGTTCCCCATTTCTGAATCAGAAGGTTGAAGGTGCTGTGCTCCAATTTCCATTCGTGTGAGTCTAGGGGATTTCTGCTTAAGTCTGCCAGTGAGTTTTGTTTGCCTGGCAGGAATTGAGCTTGTAGATGGACTTGGATTTCTGAGGCAGTGTTCCACAGGGCCATGGCTAATCTGCGGAGTAGGTAGGAACTGGTTCTCCCCTGCTTGTTGATATACCACAACTGTGGTGTTGTCTGTTTTTATTAGCAGTTGTCCTGTAAAGAATAGGGATCTGAAAGCTGTCAGGGCATTCTGTACAGCTAGCATCTCTTTTTGGTTGATGTGCAGATGAATTTGACTTGGGCTCCAGTGGCCCTGAATACATTTGCCAGCCATGTGAGCCCCCCCCAGGCACAGTCTGATGCGTCTTGTGGTTAGGGTCTGGGTGGCCTGGGGTTGAGTAAATGGCAAACCCTTGTTGTGGTTGCATGCTTCTGCCCACCAATGGAACTCTGTCCTTAGACAGGGTATGATAGGAATGACTGTTTCCAGGTCTGAGAATGTTGACACCAAAGACTATAAGTACCACTGAAGTTTCATCACATGCAGTCTTGTATATGGAATTAGTAGTACACATGAGGCCATGAACCCTAGGGCTTGCAGTATTTTTCTTGCAGATAGCGGAGTTCTGGTGGCCATTTGTTTGAAGTAATCTGTCAGACAGACTCTCTTTTCTGAAGTGAGGAATGCCATCTGCGAAGCTGTGTCCAAGCTTGCTTCCAGGAATACTCTGGGCGCAGTAGATAAGCCAAAGGGAAGTGCAGAGAACTGATAATGCATAGATCCTGCCCTGAAACGTAGCTACTTCCTGCAGGACTCCCTTATGGGGATGTGCAGATAGGCTTCTTTTTAAGTCTAGGGTGACTAACCAGGCATCCTTGGCTAGCATAGGAAGAAACTGTTGCAGGGTAAGCATTTTGAATTTTGGTACCACCAGGAAGGTGTTGAGAATTGAAAGATCCAGGATTGGGCGCCAAGAGCCCTCTTTCATGGGTACCAGGAAGAGTCTGGAGTAGAATCCTTGACCCCTCTGTTCTACTGGAACAGGCTGAATAGCTCTGATATTGAGCAGGAAAAGTACTTGGTTTTGAGCCTCTGCCCACTGGTTTGGAGGAAGGTCTGGAAACCTGTTTGGGGTTGGCAGTGAATGGAAATAGAATTTGTACCCATGGGATACAATGTTGAGGACACACCGGTCCCTGAGTGATGGACATCCAGTTTTTTACATGAAGAGCAAGTTTTCCTCTTAGGGGCACAAGCAATTGGGCAGGGCTGGGAAGTGGAGTAAAGAAGTCACTGTGAGCTTTTTCTGTAAGGAGGTGGCTTACTACTCCCTGCTTTAGGGGTGGGGGCACTCCATTGCTAAGATCTCTGCATACCCTGAGACTGTAGTCTGGGTGGTCTGTTTCCCCTGGGTCTGGTTTGAGAAGGCCTGGAGGGGGTTGAAAAGGACCAGTGTTTTGAAGGCCAATGCCTACTGAATCTAGGGGGTTGACCTAAGAATACTTTAACAGTCTGCATAAATTTTGCTTTTTCTTCCATCTTTTTAAGAACCTCTTCTGCTTTGGTGCCAAACAGACGGTCCTTATTCAAAGGAGTGTCTAGTAACTGTGATTTGACATGGTCTGGCAAGGTCTGTTCCTTCAGCCAAGCATGTCTTTTCAGTACAGAACCAGTGACTGCTACCCTGCAAGATGCTTCTAGGGCATCAAAGCCACACTGCAAAGTATGCTTACGGACTTGGCTTGCAGTGCATAAGCTCCTGTAATTCTTTATTTGCTGCACAGTCTGAAAAAGTAGCCACTTTCTGTTTAACGAGTTCCATAATATGTTTCTAGTACTTCAACATGTGAAACTGGCAATTCAGTGCCCTAATAGCAAGAGCTGTACAGGTATATACCTTCTTCCACCATCTGTCCAGAGCTCTGGAATCCCTGTGTGAAGGGGTGGGATTGTTGGCTGTAGTAGCCTTGATACCTTTAGGCCCCCTGTGAAATGATCTCTGGGTCAGCAGTAGATTCTTAAAAAGAAACTTGTGGGTATCATGTACTCTGTAGTACCTGTCTGGCTTCCTAGGGGCAGGAGGTAAAGCATCAGGAGTAAGATTGGTTTCCATAAAAACATCATCCACAACATCCAGGACAGGGGGTATAGCTAAAGGACTGTACTGAGGCAACTCTAAAAATTCTCTCGAGTCTTTTTTTGGACTGAGGATAGTCTTGGCATTCCCAATGGAAATGCTCTCAACGTATCCAAGGTTTCACCAAAAGAAAAAACATCTGGAGAGGAGTCAGAGGGAATGAATTCCTCTGCATTGGAATCCTCATGGGCAGTTAAGGGAATGTCTTCATAATCAGAAATCTCAGAGTCATCGGACTCCTGACCTACAAAAGCTGAACGGGACTGGGTTCTTTGTCTTTTTGTAGGGGGAAGGGTGACTTCTCCTAATCAGCGTAATAAGGTCTTCAGCCATTCTCAGCATTTGTTTTTGTGGCATGGGAGCATGGGCATGCGCTTTGGTCATCGGTTTTCTAGGCATAGTGCGAACTCTAGGCATAAGAAACTCGGCAGTTTTGGTTAAAATTGAAGTCGTCGGTTTGATATGAACATTGGTTGAGCAAAGAACTGCCTCAGAAGCCGGTGCCTGCACAGCGGCTCCAGACCCATCCAAGGTAGAGACATCCGCAGGTTCCATAGTGGAAGAAGCGTCTCGCGGCATACTGGACTCAGAATGGGTCTCAGTAGAGGCCTGCGAATCCAGTGAAGCGGGTATCATGGGCTACGAAGGCATCTCACTGAGTACCGGCGGACTGGCGACTAGCTTAAAGGAAGCATCGTCGGCAGTTTTGGACCTATGCGGTCTGTCTCTGTCTTTATCCTTACGTTTTTTCAGAATATCGGTAGTTGGATGGCTTACCGAAGCCAATTCAGAATACGGAGATAGACAGTGAAAGAATTTTGTGACAAAGATAGCCTGATGACGAATGGTTTGGGCGTTAAACAAGGCACAAAATCGACAGCGAGGGACGTCATGGTATGGGCCTAAGCAGGTGATGCAGTAAGAATGAAAATCTCTGTGAGGTATTTGCTTTCTACAGGCAAGACAATTGTTAACTTTTTCTGACATCGGTTATAGCAAGAAAAATGGATACCCAATGCGGTACTTGGCTTTAGAAGATTTCAGGATAATTCAATGCGTAAACGAAAATTCAAGTAGCGGCCGACCGGCACTTGCAAACTGCTTCTGCTTCGGGCTCCTTGGCTACAAAGACTGTCTGTTTTTATACCCCTGACTACCTGACGTCAGTCCTGGAGCGACAGCAACCGATGAATCTCTCACTTTTAGTTGATCGATTTTTACTTTTTAAATGTCATTTCTCATGTTTTTGAGATTAAGTGTCATGAAGGTATATTTGCAAAGCATTTTGCTTTAAATACTAATTAATGTTTTAATTGATGTTAAAATTGAAATGCTTGTTGAATGTAGTTCACTGTTTTGTCTGATGAAGGCTTGGAAAGGTCCGAGCCGAAAGCGCTTACAATAAAACAGTTTGGATTATTCTTTTTCTGCCTTTAGCTCCATTTGCTTCCAGCTTTAACAAGAAATACTAAGTCTCTGGTATTCGGGCCGACTGAGGGCTACCTGCAAGCAGATAACCCAAGTGCGATGACTGCAACAGTGAAACACAAAGAAAATCTTTTATTTCCTTGCACTGGAGTCTAAGGAAGGGAAAGCCCACTTTTTTTTTTTTTTTTTTTAAAACTCAGCTTCTCACATACTTTGCAGAGAAATTCATCTCCACCTGCGTGACATCATAGACACAGTTAAATCTGTAGCTTACCTTGTCAGGTACTGCTGTCAATCTTATATGGGCAATTAATCCTGCTAAGATCAGGAACACAGCAGCTGATATAAAAAAAAGACAAAGCTGTGGAGCTATTTTCCATTGTTTTATTGCACATGGGAGGAGAACGTAACACACCCCCCTTTCACAGCAAAACAAAGCAATTAGATCAGTAATGGGTTCAAAGGCAATTTTCAAGTCTTTTGACAAATTTACATAAGCAGCAACACAGTATTGAAATGCTAAGCTTTAAATGTTACTTATAATAGTTTATATGGTAAGACAACTTAAATATAGTATTAAAAGATTTCTGTGACATTTAGAGAAAAGTCAGAAAATAATATTTCTTGTAAAGGCCATGGAACGTATCATCATGGAACTCATAAACAAAGACATTGGAGATCTCCAAACCCTGGACCCCACACAGTTTGGGTTTGTAAAAGGCAGATCACGTCTCCTAAACCTGATAGACTTCTTTGAAGTAGTCACCAAGGTCATGGATGAGGGTAAGGTGGTTCACACAGCCTATCTAGATCTCACCAAGGCGTTCGACACCATCCCCCACTCTGGGATTATAGATAAACTCACTAAACTAGGTATAAATCCCTATGTCACAAGACGGGTTGACAACTGGCTTACTGAAAGAACCCACACTGTGAAAGTAGCAGACTCCAAATCAGACTTCAGACCAGTGACAAGTGGAGTACCACAGGGTTCCAGTCCTGGGTCCTCTCCTGTTTGGAATCTACTTCTCTGAAGTACAGGCTAACACAGAAGGTCTTTGGCTAACTAAATTCACAGATGACTGCAAACTAGGAGCCATAATTGAAACTCCTAACGATGTGGACATCCTACAAAAGGGCCTCACTGAGACAGATGCCTGGTGTCAAAGACATGGTCTCAAGCTCAATGCCAAAAAGTGCACTGTCATTCCCTTTGGTAAAAATGCTGTAACCATGAACTACCACATAGGCGGTAGTCTACTTAACACCGAAAGTGTGATAAGAGACCTTGGGACACAGGTGGACAGTAGTCTCTCCTCTGATAATCACATCGCCAAAGTGGTCAGGAAATCCTTCTACATGGCACACCTCATCACAAAAGGTTTCTCATCCAGAAAAAAAGAGGTCATCGTTCCCCTGTACTCATCACTCAGACCCATTATAGAGTAAAACGCCCCTTTTGGTATGTACCTCACAAGACATCTACAACTGGAAAGGCCGCAAAAATACCTCACAAAGAGGATTACTGGCCTCAAACAGATGCCTTACGCAGACCATCTCAAAAAACTCCAGCTTTACTCCGTCGCATATCGCCTACTCAGAAGCGATCTCTGCCTAACATACAAAGCTATGTCAAACCCAGAGCTGTTGATCATGCTCCACTTAAAGAAATCCCAATCCCTCCGAGCTACATGCTCTAGGGACCTAAACCTTGTCACCACAATAAACAGAATATGCTGGAGGGATAGATTCCTGTCCCAGAGACTTCCCATGCTCTGGAACAGACTACCTATGTCAAACAGAGCACCTCATTAGCACTCTTCAAGAAAAATCTTGATGATTGGATGGGTAATAGGAAATTCACCCCAGGGATCACTTCTGTGGTTCTGCTTGACAGGGGCACAGGAAAATAATTTTCTTGGGTGGCGAAAGCCAGGGTACATTTTTGGCTAGACTTGTATAGGCCCTAGGGCCAATAGTCTAGTACCTACCTATGAACCAAAGTATCAATGCATTTATCATTTTCAACCCCCCCCACACACACAGCCCAGAACTACAGAGGGAGAGTCAGGTGACACTAAGAAAAGGAAATCATAAGTACTTACCTGTGTTTAAATGCACACACACACCCTCTCTCATATGCTTTTGTACATGTACTTTATACATACACACACAAATATTACGCTGTGTGTGTGTGTGTGTGTGTGTGTGTGTGTGTGTGTGTGTGTGCGCACAATATGTGTACAACACAGTATAGTTAAACATTATTGATGTATACATTCTAGTAAATGCTGCAAAAATGATTTACTAGGTCACTGTCACACATTAGCTACGTGTTTGCACATGCAATCTTGGTCAATGTCTTTATGTCAGTATTTTTTTTTCTTTGTATTGCTAAGTGCATTTAATAATTGTTATCTTTGCCAATGTAACCCAAGTTGTGGCTGAAACGGGTCCGGGAACCAGTTCACTTTCCTGGTCATGAAAGTATAAATAAATATGAAATAGAATAAAGGAGGGTGAACAGGACAGAAACAATTGAGGAACTAGTAAAACACATTTTAAGTCTGCATCAAGTAAGACGTCCTGTTCGATTCTCAGCTAGAGCGTCTTCTGTGTGGAGACATGCGTGAATGGGCGTACCTTTGTTGAAGGTTGTGCGTCAGGGTCGGCAACTCGGCATGTAAAAATCTACTGCCAATCATTAGCGGACCGGAGTTCCGCTGTGGCGACCCCTAATCGGGAAAAGCCGAAAGACACAACAACAATTCATGAGAGAGAAAAATCCTTCCACTGAAGGCATTGGGAAGTAGCAGACAGGCTAAGTTAAAGAGTCCTACTACTTGTCAGTTGTAAATGCACAGCAAGGATCATTTACTGCAGTGAGAGTTTTCACACCTCGGCATAAGAGTGTGGGGAAGGGTTTGTCAAATCTTTTAAAACTACAAAAGACTCCTCTTACAAAAAACTGTTATTTATCTACTTTCTTTTGCTGAAAGTAGCTAACAGCTATTTATAGCATAGAACAAGCTCTGACAAACACATAAATGAGGCTCAGTCAGGTAAACAGAGAAGCAGCTCTGTTACAGAAGGTGTGTTTAGATGACACTGCTTCCACAGTCCTGCCATTCTATCTTAAAGGCATGAAAAAGACAGCACCACTTCCTTATGTCTAGCACAAGTCATACAAAGAGGACTTGAAATGTATTCTGGGAAGAAGGAATGAAAGCAAGAAAACAAGATCACGTTACCAAGGCAGGCCCCATCATCCGCCATTCTGACAGAGACACATTAAAATTGTAAAAGAAGCACTGGAGTGATTTTGAGGCATTAAAATAGCTCAAAAACAACGATACAATGAAAAAAATATGTTTTTTTGAGTTCTACAGTGGAGTTTTCTTTTAAGGCTATAGTGTGGTAAGAAAGGAGTCAATTCTTCCCAAATTCTCTACCATCTTTATAACTATCAAGTCAAATTAAACAAAAGCAGTAATAATCATAATGACTGCATAGTACCCACAATGTAATGACTACTACTATAGGTTAATGCGTAAAGTTAAATTTTGAGGAAGACCAAGAAAAGACCACTTGACAATAATATGAATGGTGAAGAAGGATAAAGGACACCAAAGTTGCTGCATGCAAAAACACCAAGAGGTGAAGACCTAAATGTGTCTGGTCATAACAGTAACATCAGCCGTCAGAGCATATACAAAACAGAATCAGTCATGGCTTCTTGTTGGAACTGTACTGACCATAAAAACACAAATGTATACAAGTGCATGTGTCTACACATGCATTTGTATAACTACATCAGAAAACTTACCTTCAGCTGATTATTGAAGATGTCAATTTCTTGTAACTTAGACCTGGTTTCTTTTTCTACTTCATCAAGTTGCGCTCTCAGATCTTGTCGTGCCATCTCTTTAGCTTCCAAAGCTCGTTTAATGGTGTGAAGAGTATCTCCTGTTTCAGATAAAAAAATACAAAATTACACACTCAGAAGTTTCACAAACCCAATCAAAAGAAGTTAAATCTTATCAAGAGAAACGTCTCATGTTACAGTACTTCAAATCATTATCTGTTAACATGAAACACTCAAACATAATTAGCAAAGAATCTCTGACCCACAGTAAATACTGAAATCGATGAGGATGAGCAAGGAGGTTGCCTAAGTATCCAACCTATGAAGCACATTTAAAAAAAAAAGGGGTGGGGGGGGCAAGTCAACATCTGTAACATTAAGTACAGGCAGTCCCCGAGTTAAGGGTGAGTTCCATTTTTTAGTCTGCCCTTAAATCAAATTTGTATGCAAGTCGAAACATGTACATATAGTTCTTATTAAATGTCACTTAGTCAAGTGTTTGCCTCAGCCTAGTATTTATTTTACTTTTCTTTGCATATAAAACACTTTAGAAACACTTCCAATAAAAAAAGAAAAACATAATACTGTATACTGTAGCTATGCTTCTTTACTTCCTATAAGCTATGCTTTCTTACTTCCTATCAACAAAGCTGGTTTAAGACATCTTGTTATTAAATGCAGTGTTTATGAGGACTTTTACACACACACACACACACACACACACACACACACACACACACACACACACACACACACACACACACACACACACACACACAGACACAGACAGACACAGCACTCCTCTCAGGTGTACAGATTTTTGCAGAATGCCCAGATTTTTGCCTCGTACATTTGGTCCATTTTTCAAAAATTTGTGGTTGTTTAGCAAAAGTAGTGGCAAATCATTCAAGACTGATGTTAGAACATAATGACAGACATTTGAGTTTCAGAATTCATACCCTTCAGAAAATTCATGCTGGGCTTGGATGGCAAGCTGAAAGCATGAGAGTTCTTGAGCTCTGCAGTCTTAAATTTTTTCCCGACAGGATTTTTTTTTTCAATTTCATCAACAAAGACCTGAAACTACTAAACTCAGATTCTGGAAGTTGTAAGCTACATGTTGGTTTAATTTTTAAGCTAACATTTTCATATTTTCCTGTCAAGCTTTCAAATAGATGGGACACAAACCACGTTCACGAAGGAAGAAGAGCGGCTCCAAGTTTTCTCAGTAAGAAACTCCAGTGAAAAAAGAAATACAGGCAATTCTTACTAGAGTTCAAGACTTGGTGGGTAAAACAGACAAATTAAACTTAAAATTGGACAATATAAAAGAAGATACCACCAAACAGCAAAACTTACTGCCCAGATTGCTGCTTTGGAAGATTCTGTAAGAGATATAGACTACATGTTAATAGAAAGAGAAAAACAGACTTTCTTCAAGAAAACACCAGACTCATTGAAAAGATGGACAACACTGAGAACAGACTCAGGAGAAACAATATAAGAATCTATGCCATCCCGGAGCAGATGGAAGAGGACAATATGATTAATTTCCTGACTTCTTTGATTCCTAAAAATCTTAAACCTACCCGAAGTACTATCCTTTGGGACAGAAAGGGCACACAGGTCTTTAACTACAACTTCTGTATCCAGTAATAAAAGCCGTCCAAGATCTATTATTCTAAATTTATCTCCACTCAAGACAAAAACCTTGTTTAGGAAAGTACAGTTTTGTACCTACCATAAATGTAGATGTTCGAAGATCCACATTGCTGCAGTCCTTACATATGGGTAGTCCGCTGTCCTCGGTCGGCCCGAATACCAAAGTATTAGGCTGACATCGGTCAAGGCGCTTAAAACTGACATCAGGACGTCAGGGTACAAAAGCGCATGACCGACGTCATTTCCTCAGTCTTTTCTTGCCCCAGATGTCAGAAGGCCCTAACAAGAAAGGCCAAAGCCAAAAACCAGCAAAACCTAACCAACCACCCGTGCACTATTTACAATATGTACAACACAAACCACACCACCACCTTCAACAACAGAGGGGAAGGAGGGAGGACTGCAGCAATGTGGATCTTCGAACATCTACATTTATGGTAGGTACAAAACTGTACTATGTTCTTCATCTCACATTGCTGCAGTCCTTACATATGGGTAGAATCCCAAAGCAGAGGTAAGGGAGGATGGCAAACTATAAAGCATTAGGAGCTGCCAACATGCCCTGTAAAATTGCAGTGGCAAATCCAGCCCTAGATTTAGAGTAAAGTGGAAGGTGGTAATGCTTAGAGAAAGTATGCACTGAACTCCAAGTAGCTGCTTCCAAAATATCTTTAGTAGCCACCCCTTAAAAAGCTGTAAAAGTAGCAGTAGCCCTAGTGGAATGAGGCCTAATCCCAGCTGGAATCTCCTTACCATGATGGGAATAACAGAAAGCAATACAAAAACCAATCCACTTAGAAATAGTTTGTTTTGAAACAGGTTTGCCCTGAGAACCCAAAGCAAAAGAAACAAACAACTGCTGAGACTGCCTGAACCCTTTAGTTCTGCTCAAATAATATCGCAACTGTCTGTGTATATCCAAAGTGTGCAAAATCCTTTCCCCTTTATTTTGGGGGTTTGCATAAAAAGTAGGCAAATGAATAGTTTGGTTTAAAGCCACACTAGAAACCACTTTAGGCATAAAAGAAGGGTTAGTACGGAAAGACACCCTATCCTTGTGGAAAATTAAGAAAGGCTCAACTGCCATAAGGGCCTGTAATTCAGAAACCCTTCTCGCAGAGGTAATGGCCAACAAAAAAGCAGTCTTCCATGATAAATATTTCAACTCTGCCGATGCTGCAGGCTCAAAAGGTTGTAGAGTGAGTTTGTCCAACACAAAATTGAGATCCCAAGCAGGAGTAGGAGCTCTACGGGGGTCTTATATTCTTTGCCCCTCTAAGGAATTGCTTAAACAAAGGCTGAGAAAATAATGGTGGGTCACAGTCATAGTGAGCAGAAATTGCTGCAGCAAGAACCTTTATAGAGGAGAAGGACAAACCTTTGTCCAATAACTCAGTAAGGTATTGAAGCTAACACTTAAATTAGGTTTAGAAACATCAAAGTCCTTTGCTGTACTCCAAAATAAAAATCTCCTCCATTTATCTGCGTAAACTTTCCTTGTACTAGGCCTTCTGGCCTCCAAAATAACATTCAAAACTTGTTGTGGAAGCTGAGACCCTCCAGGGTTTAAAACAGAATATGCCAGGCTGTCAGATGTAGAGAATGAAGTTTGACATTGAGTAAATGACTGTTCTCCTGAGACAGCAGGTGAGGAATCAAGGCAAAGGCCATGAAGGCTCCTGTACCAGACTTCTCAGTAATGGGTACCAGTGCTGTCGAGGCCAATCTGGAGCTATTAAAATCATGTTTGGCTTGTCCTGTCTGACCTTCAGCAGTACCTTTGGGAGGAGAGGCAGAGGTGGAAAGGCATACACGTGAAGATTGCTCCAATTGAATGAGAGAGCATCCACTTTCCAAGCTGTGGGATGAAACCTTTTGTGCAAAACTTTGGCAGCTGGTAATTAAGTGGAGAAGCTAACAGATCTATGTCTGGAGTTCCCCATAACACTGTCAATCTCTGAAATACATGAGGATCCAATTTCCACTCGTGGGGATCCATAATTTGTCTGCTCAACACATCTGCTAAGGAGTTCTGTGCCCTGGCAGAAACCTTGCCTGAAGATTTAGCTGTAAACTGAGAGCAGTCTCCCACAAAATCATTGCTTGTCTGCATAGAGGATAAGAATGTTCCCCCTTGCTTGTTGATGTATCACATGACAGTTGTGTTGTCTGTTTGAATCAACACCTGCCCTGGAAGAAGTAAATCCTTGAAAGCTATCAATGCAAATTGGACTGCTAACATCTCCTTCAAGTTGATATGTAGATGTTGAAGTCTGGCAGGCCACGTGTCTTGTACCCATTTTCCATTTAGATGAGCTCCCCAAGCTTTGTCTGAGGCATCTGTCGTTAAAATCTGACTCGCCTCTGGCCGGGTCACAGAGAGTCCCTTGTTTAGGTGACATTCCTGAGCCCACCACAAAAATTCCTTTTGAATGCAAGGTATTATCTGAATGACAGTGTCCAAATCTTGGCAGTGCTGTGTCCATACATTCTTGAGATACCATTGTAGCTTCCTCATATGCAGTTTGGCATTGGGAAGTACCAGAATACAAGATGCCATGAACCCCAAGGCTTGAAGGACTGTCCTTGCAGTCAGCCTGGACTGACGAGACAACTGGTGGAAGTAAAGAGAAAGATTCTTTTGTTTGTCCGGGGTCAAAAGGCCATCTGGGATGCTGTATTCAGTCTCACACCCAGAAAGCACATGTCCTGAGAGGGTACTAGACTGACTTTATTTCGCTCACAGAATACCCCAGGCATCTTAACACTGCCATCACATACTGTAAATGATGAAGAAGTTCGTCCTTTTCTTGGGCCAGAATCAGGCAATCGTCCAAATAAGGATAGATCTGTATTCCTCTTAGCCTGAAGAAAGCTACCACTGGAGCCAGAACCTTCGTGAACACTCTGGGCAGTAGATAAGCCAAAGGGCAATGCAGAGAACTGATAATGTGAAGTCCCAGCCCAAAACGCAGATACTTCCTGCAACTGGGCCTGATAGGAACATGAAGGTAAGCCTCCTTGAGATCCAGAGTCACCATCCAGTGATCTTTGCCCAGCAGAGGTAAAAGCTGTTGTAACGCCAACATTTTGAACTTGGGAATGTCCAGATATGTGTTGAGGATAGATAAATCCAAAATTGGTCTCCACGTGTTTCCTTTCTTTGGTACTAGAAACAGGCGAGAATAAAATCCTAGGCCCACTTCTGGCAGAGGGACCGGTTGTATGGCCCCTATTTGAAGTAGTAGAGAAATTTGTTTGCGAGCCTCTAGTCTTTGCTGAGGAGGAACGTCCGCATGCCTTAGAAAGGAGGCAAGGTATGGAAATAAAACTTGTAACCCTGGTGTATGATATCCAATACCCATTTGTCTTGGGTAATCAACATCCAATTTTCCTTGAAGAGTGCTAACCTTCCTCCCAAAGGTGCCACCAGGCAAGAAGGATCTGGCAGCTGAAAAAGTAGGTCATTGGGCCTGTTTACGAAAGGACTGGCCCCTGCCCTCACCCGAAGATTGTGCAGGTGAACTCCCTGTTCTAGGCCTGAAAGAACTCTGAGCTCTGCCCCTACCACGCCTAGATCTACCCCTAGACTGAGAATCATAAGAAGGATACGCCCACCCCTTAGCAGGCCAATTCCTACTAAACTTCGAGGCTGAACTTGCAAAAAATCTTTAACAGCCTGCATAGACTTAGCCTTGTCTTCCATTTTCTTCAAGACTGACTCCACAGGTGAACCAAACAACACATCAGACTGCAAAGGAGCATCCAAAATCCTTGTCTTAACATGGTCAGATAAATTCTGATCCTTCAGCCAGGCGTGCCTGCGAAGAACTGAGCCAGTGGCAGCCACCCTAGACGAGGCCTGCACAGCATCAAAACCACACTGTAATGAATGCTTACCCACCTGTTCAGAGACATGCACCAAATCTTGTAATTCTTACACTCAATGCCTTCCGCCAGAGCATCCACCTTAGACTTCAATTGAGAAAGAAGAAAGTTTTGATATTTCAACATATGAAACTGGCAATTCAAAGCCCTCATAGCTAAGGTAGAAGATGTATAGACCTTCTTTCCCCATCTATCCAAAGCTCTGGCTTCTTTATCTAGAGGAACCGGATTTTTACAACAGAGGCCTTGACACCCTTAGGTCCCTGACTAATAGTTTCTGGGTCCTAGGACTCTTATAAAGATATTTATGAGCCTCAGGCACCCTGTAATACCTATCCGGTTTAACAGGAGCAGGAGGCAGAGAATCAGGATTAAGTGAAGCCTCTGCAAACACATCTTCCACAACATCCAGAACAGGGGTATAGCCAAGGGCCTATGCTGGGGTAACAGCAAAACTCCTAAGCCTTTTCCTAGAATCAGTGAAGTCCTGTCCTTACCACTTAAAATGTTCCCTCATAGAATGAAGTGTCTCTGAAAAGAAAAATCCTCTGGAGGAGAAGCAGAAGGAGTGGAATCATCTGCATCAGAATCAGAATAAGGAGAGTACTCCTGCAAGTCTTCAGCTGAAGACTCTGAAACATCCAAGCCTGCTCAAAACTTCCCAACTCTGGCTCCACCCTAGGCCTCTTATCAGGAGGGGCAAAGAACCTCTAATCAGAGTAATCAAATCTTCTGCCATTTTAAGCATGTGCTTCTTAGGCACAGACCCTGCTGAACTAGGAGTGACACCAACAGAAGCTAAAACTGGCCTGCCTCTGGGAGAAGCCTTGGAAACAGAAGGAGAAGGCCTAACCACCCTAGGAAGGGAGGGAGTACAGTAACTTGAGAAGCCCCTTCAGCCTGACCTGCCTCCTGAGAAACCACCTCCTGCAAAATCAAAGTCTCCCCCTGAGACTCCAGAGAAGTCTCCGCGGAACCACCGGTTCCACTGAAGCTCTAAAGAACCGGCGTCCAGAACGGACGACTCATCTTGCCTGGGTTTAACTGCTTTGTCTTTGCACTTCTTCAGAAGCGGCCGGAGAATCCGACGGCATATTATAATTGCACCGCTTCCCAAAGACCAGCCTAGCACAATCTAACCTTCGCTAATAGTGCGTTTATTGAACCTAGCACAAAAGCGACACCCAACAACGTCGTGCTCAGGCCCCAAACAAGGAATACACAAAGAATGATAATCCCTATGCGGTATCTGTTTCCCACAAGAAATACAGTTATTCACTTTTTCTGACATCCAGTAAAACACCGAGGCAAGAAAAAAAACAAAATATTCCCCAACGGGGTACTTAGCCAACTTGGATTCGGTCTGAAACTCCGAATTCGAAAAATTTCAGAACGCCGAACGGCACTTGCAACGCTGCTTCTGCATCGGACCATGCAGCAAAAAAGACTGAGGAAATGACGTCGGTCATGCGCTTTTGTACCCTGACGTCCTGATGTCAGTTTTAAGCGCCTTGACCGACGTCAGCCTAATACTTTGGTATTCGGGCCGACCGAGGACAGCGGACTACCCATATGTAAGGACTGCAGCAATGTGAGATGAAGAACATCTGCCTGGTCCCTTGCTCCATTAAAAACTGGTGACCAAACTATCTGGTTTGACACTGACTCCTTGCAATGTCCAAAAGAAGAACATGTGCCCCCTCTAATAAAAACATTATAAAAGGAATAATCAAAGCACAACTCATATTCCCAGCAATAACAAGAATATTCCTGGCAGAAGGAAATAAAACTTTTGACTCTCTCAAAGAAGCATCCACATTTGTCGAAAAAATAACCTTTTTAAGTAAACCTGAACCCATGGATTCTTCAATGAACTTAAAAAGAAAAGCTTAAAAAAATGAGTGGACTATTAAAGAAAAAAAGAAATCCAGAGACAAATCATTATACATAACTTCACATTTCATGCAAGTTTTCTTTTCTCCCTTCTAAATAATGTGGAATCATACACAGAAGGTAATGGAACTTTTTCTCTCATATTATCTTTTCCACAACAATGCTAAATTATCAAAATCTTATCCAACCACAAACTATTTTATACTTTTATCTCTTTATATATGCATGACATAGCGCTAGTGAAATGGTATAAAATCACTCGCTCATTTCATATATTTATATATATTTCTCTCGTATCCTATCTTATTTCATCATGTTATGTGCCTTCCCTTTCTGTTTTAGGCCTAGTGTCATAGCATTTAATTACTACAGGAGGAATGCTTACTGTGTTACTTTTAAGTATTTAAAAAGGAAGTGGTGACATTTTATTATTATCTATACATTTACTACAAAAATTAAATTCTGCAATGTGCTCCAATTAGCCAATATACCTTACAGCTGTGTATGGTTGGTAATTTGGAGCCTTTAATTTAAATATTCATAATTTTACAAGTTATGTTTAAATCTTTGGTGGTGGTGCTGCGGTAGCGTTGT
Organism: Protopterus annectens; assembly: GCF_019279795.1. Taxonomy (NCBI): domain Eukaryota; kingdom Metazoa; phylum Chordata; order Ceratodontiformes; family Protopteridae; genus Protopterus; species Protopterus annectens. The sequence goes on along the minus strand of NC_056736.1, from coordinate 286,481,969 downwards.
CACCTCACAGTAAGACGCTGTGCTGCTCAATTCCCAGCTAGAGCATCTTCTGTGTAGAGACATGCGTGAATGGGCATACCTTCATTGAAGGTTGTGCGTCAGGGCCGGCAACTCGGCACATAAAAATCTACTGCCAGTCATTAGCGGACCGGAGTTCCGCTGTGGCAACCCCTAACCGGGAAAAGCCGAAAGACACAAGTTATGTTTAAAAGTTTCACTTCACTAGAAAACAAGTTATGTTTAAAAGCTTCACTTCACTAGAAAATCCCCACCTACTTACTTTTTTGATGGAATTTTGATAACTTTTGTGATAAGCTTGAGCTTCTAAAGGCTTCAGTTAGCTTTCAGACTCCTGAGAAACAATCTGGGATGTATTTCAGGAAGTAGCAATGACCTTTGAACCTGTTTCTTTTCCCTGAAATCTAACAGCCAATCAGATTCAAGAATGATCATCTGAACTATTTTCATTCATTTAGCGATTATTTTTATCTAAAAAGTCTTAAAAACATATGTTTACTGCAAGCAGTGATTTAATATGAACTACATTACATTTAAATAAGAATTACAAATCTATTTCTGACAGCGACAGTTTTAAATGCATCTTTTTTCCTGTCTGCCTTAATGACATAGTCCTGTAGTTACTCATAGTAACAAATAATTATTAGGATTAATGAATTTATCTTACTCTGTTTAGATAAAAAAAAAATTAAGAAATTGTATATAGCTGTATGTTCTTAGTTCATGCATACATAGTATATTAAATCAAATTTTTAACCTCTCTCTCTATTCAAAGATATCATCCTCCTCTGCTCTAAATGACCTTTGCATTCTGCCCCCTGGATATCCAATACTACTCGCGGCTCCTTAAAACTGCGGTCTTGCAAATTTGTGAACTAAGCAACCTCCCTGAAATTGTAAAAAGTATGTGCTTTTGGCAATAAACAGATTATAAGGGTAAAACAGCCTTATTCCTTGTAAGGTACTTTGAATTTGCTCTCTGAGTTGCCAATAAGAAAACCTCCTCCTTTGCTCTTACGTTAACTCTTCTCTTTGCCCCTGTATTAGCCCTAACCTTGAACCTAGTCTTGCTGTCTTTTCCCAACCTTATATTTCATCCTCTCATATCTCTGTTACCTTCTCTCGGTCTTCCTAGTAGTCTCATGTTTTTGTTTAGTCCTCATTTTTTTCCCTCTCATACTCTCACTTAACTTGTAAATCTGTACCCACTAACTGTGGCTCCTCTACTACGTTGTACCTTTACAGGGCTTCCTGCCTAGTCTGTCCTGCTTCTCTTGCTAATATTCTGCTGGTGACCGATTATTTACTTTTTACCAGTGGGTGTAGACCTGCGACCCTATCCCCATAACAATTTTTTTTTATACCATCCACTCCCTTCCCCTTCCTTCCCCATCATCCACTGACAAACTTTCTGCCAAATTTAACTTAAAATTCCTTCACCATCATCCACTAACATACAATTTCCTGTCAAACTAAATTTACATCACTTCCTTCCCTGAACTATTACCCTATCCACAACCCCTCTACCCTCATCCAAAAATGCAACACCTTATATTATTACCACCACACTCCTCCTCTTTGCTCTCACCTCTTATCACACACACCTTTCCTATCCACTGTTATGCTCTCCCTCCTCCTACTCCTATAATGCTCATTCATCTACACCCTTCTTTAATATCTCCCCAGCCAAGTTCAACCTCTCCACCTCCTGTCTTCATAAATTGGGTAGACCACAAATCCTCCCACCCACTAATAAACCTAAACCCAAACTACATCTATATATTACTTTCCTCTCTCTTCCCAGCAATAGCTTACTCATATATGGGGACATCTACCCCAACCCTGGCCCCTCTCCCTCTCAACATAATCACATACATCTCTTACTTCTATATCCCCTCCCTCTTCAAACACCCTCAACCAGCCTAACACAATAAACTCATCCTTAGCCAAGCACCTAAAAATATACTCTCTAAATATTCAAAGCCTAACCAAAAAAAATCAATGAGTTCCATACCTGGATATCCCATACAACCTCTCACATCCTTTCCTTATCTGAAACCTGACTTAAGCCACACACCAGTAATAATGAAATTCTCCCACCAGGCTATAATATCTATTGTTGTGACAGAATCCCAAAAAAGGGGGTGGTGTAGCCTCAACCTATCATCTTTCCCCACACCCATCCCTGACTTCCACCCAGCTGAACGTATCATCCTTAACTGCCACCTTAATCCTCATAAGAAATTTGCTGTTGCTTCCATCTACATCCCTCCTGGGAATAATTTGTCCACCTTAGAGAATATCTTATACTGGTTCTCCCAAAATCTACCCTACAAAACCATCATCCTGGGAGATGTCAACCTAGATTGGTCCAAACTTTAAAACTGACTCTCCACAACTCAGTATCAACCTGCATGGTTTCCATCAACTGATATCTTCCCCTAACCATCGCCATAAAAACTCATCTTCCATTTCCATAATAGACTGGATACTCACCAACTCCCCCCACCATTACCACAACCTCACTACCTTATCGAACTGCCTTAGTGACCAATACCCCACCACTGTCCTAAGATACACCACCCAACTCCCCAAACCCCAAGTTTACAGGGATTGTTGAAAACTCTAACTTTAATATATCCCAATTCAACTCCACTCTTTCTACCATAGACTGGTCCATCCTAAGACAAATCCCTCTCAGTGAGGCAGTCAACATGTTCAATAGTAACTTCCTGAATACCCTAAACTCCCTTGCTCCTTCTAGGAAGATTAGAATAAAATTCAATCATGCTCACTGGCTATCAGAAACCAGATGCCTTATGCACAAAAGAGATAGTACTTGGAAAGCCTGGATTAAAACAAAGGAACTACCTCTTCTACATAAATATAGGCATAGCAGGAATCTTACTAAGAAACAAATAATGGCTAAAAGTCCTTCTATAACTCTGTATAGCTAAATAGCAAATCAAACCCTCTGAAGTTCTGGTCAACTCTAAATAGAATCCTTACTTCTGGCACCCCCTCTACACCCTGCCCTTACCCAAAATTATCCCCTCTGAAAACAGCTCCTCCTCCTCAATAAACACTTTACTGACACCATCCAAACACTCATACCCTAACACCTCTAACACTACTTCTCTGCCAACCCCTCCCAACCCTCAGAGTAATAATATAATCTACTCTCTTTACATCCAGTCCCTACCTCTACATTAGATCTCTTCTTCAAAAGCTCAAACATTGCTCTCCCTCCACTGATAACCTACCTCCTACCTTCTTCAAATTTGCTGCTGACTCCATTACCTATCCGGTATCTATTCTAATCAATAGATCAATTCAGGAATCCACTGTCCCTACTCTATGGAAATCCTTCTTCACTACTCCCCTGCATAAAGGTGGAAACTCTACAGACCCATCTAACTACTGTCCCAAAGCCATCTTATTCCCCCCTTTCTAAGATTCTTGAAAAATGTATACACTCGCAGCTTCTCAACCACCTCCTCCATCACAACCTTCTCACTCCCACGCAGCATGGTTTCCGTCCCAACCACAGCACAACCACTGCCCTCTTATCTTTCACCTGCATTACTGCCGATGCCCTAAACTCCTATCTTGTCTCTTCTTTGACCTTTCCAAAGCGTTTGACACAGTTTCCCATCCCCTACTGCTATCTAAACTTGCAAATCTAAATCTATCTTCTTCCTCACTTACCTGGTTCTCTAGTTACTTATCGTGCAGACAGCAATCTGTCAAATGGCTTTCTTCCATTTCTCCACTTATACCTGTCCCTACTGGAGTACCACAAGGTTCCATACTGGGTCCCCTCCTATTCAATGTCTTTACCAAAGATCTTTACACATCTTAAAAAAAATCCTCCCTCATCCAAATATGCTGATGACTCAACCCTCATCTCAATTTCTGACAATATCTCTGAACTCCACACACTAACTCAACATGCATTTCTATCCACAGAACAGTGGCTGTCCAATAATCTACTTACCGTCAACCCCAAAAAGGCCAAACTCAATCTTTCTTCCCCAAACTCTCACTCACCACAAATCCACCTGTGCTATCACATCCTCTAACAGGACTAAAATCCAACCTGAAGCTCACACAACTCCTTGGAGTCATCATCAATCTCCAATGCATATAAAAGACACACCAGCAACTTGGTTTACTTTATCGCGATAAAAATGTCTTACCACAAAGGCCAGACTCTCCCTTGCACAAGCCGTACTCCTCCCCTCCCTACTTTATGCTGCCTCAGTGCTCACTAACATTCAAACCATAACCTTGAATAAACTCCAACAAACCTACCATAAGATAGCTAAGTTTATCAACAAGTCTCCATACAATTAACATCACTGTCTTGCCCTAAACTCACTCCAGTGGCTTGAATTACCCAAACTACTGCTACTACTATCTAAACTTCAGATGTTACACTTTATTCTTTATAAGCCTTCATCCTGTCCTGCTCTCTCTTCCTTCATCTCTATGTACACCCCACCTCAGACTCTCTGTACCTCTAATCAGCAACTACTGCACATCTACCAACCCCAAAAAACTGCAGGCAAGCTCAGATATAAACACTCAATTGCCCAAGCTTGGAATAAACTTCCAGCAGATATACGTTCCACCATCCACCAATCACACTTTAAAGAAAAACTAAAACTTCATCTACTTAACTTCAAAATTTGCCCTTGTCAAGCCCCAACTTAAGCTCCCCTCCATTATACCTCATTTACTCCCTCCCCTTTCTTCAAAGTACTCCATTATTTTGGATTCATACTAAAGTTACTAAATCAATACTATTTGACAAAACTCTTTCTATATATGTAAATATATTGTTTCTCTGTAAAAAGCATGTGCATGCATTTCTATTCTATTTTTTAACTTTATTGTACAACAAATTTCTGTTTCACTTTTTTTTTATTCTAAAGTTTGAACTTCTGTACTTTGTTTATGTATGGAGCTTTTCTGCCTGGGTGTCCATTGAAAATGGGCCACAAGTCCAGCTGGACCAACCCGTTTAACAAATCTCAATAAATAAATATATTTTCCTTTTGTATGTTTTTAATGTACAGGCAGTTTCCCTTCTGCTTGCTATTAACTTGCAGCAGCTAAGAATTTCCACTAGATGTCAGGAGAGGACTAGCTTATGGCTTCTATGAGAGCTATAGTAATCCTGGATTTAATTTATCCATGCAGAAGGTTAAAATATATAGTTTTATTGTTTTTAAATTGTCCATAGTTTTAAAAAGTGCATCTGTCATAATGACTCAAGGAAAGGACTTTTCAGTTTTACTTATAGCAGTCTCCATCAAATGACAGTATTTAACATTATATCTATTAATGTCAATGGGTTGAACAATCCCATGAAAAGGAGTAGTGTCAAAAAATGTTTAATGTTACATAAAGCACATTTTGCTTTCATTCAGGAATCACACTTGGTAACCAAAGATTTATTTATTTTACATTTGGTGACCAAGAAAGTTACCCTCTACCCTCCACGAAAGAATGAACAAAATCCACAAGTTTTT